>NW_027172082.1:0-92500 GCF_036898095.1 Palaemon carinicauda | reverse complement strand
CTCTCTGCCAGTCGCTGCACCTTTGCCCAAGTTCAAGATACAGCCCACTGAAGGAAAACCTTCCTATGCCGCAGTTGCCACCCTCGCTTCTGCCAACTCCTAATCAAATTTCTTAACTCGACCAAAGTGCAAAGGGGAGCTCATTTTCACCCACAAGAATCAGGAGAGTGTCAGTTTCCTCCTGGAAGAAAGCTCACTGGAGCTTCTAGATCCGGCCAAGAAGCAGCGCAAAGCTGTCATCTCCAGATACCCAACCTCCATGCCACTAGATATAGCCATCTCTCTCAACAACATCGCAAAGACCAAGATGAAGTTCCTGTCAACAACATAATCGCCACAGTCAATGGGACCAAACCCCCGACCCTCGACTTAGGAATATGGGGCACCTTCTCCATCACAGACTACATTCCTGAGCTGCTTCGGTGCTACTATTGTCAATGGTATGGTCATCACCATGAGCATGTGGAGGACCCAATATTTGCGGAGGCTGCAGCTGACGCCACCCCTCATAAGAATGCATAGATGCACACAAGCGAGGTCGAACCGCCAAGCCGAGATGTCCAAACTGCTCTCGCTCCCACCTTGCATGGAACAAGAGGTGCTCTGAGCACCTAAAGAGGATTGCAGCCATGCAAGGTGCTCATACTGGTAACACACCTAAACCGTAGAGAATTCCCCGAGACTCCGCCATCCACCCGCCGTCACTCCAGATCCTGTCCTCCGAACCACCTCCACTCCTGATCTGGCCACTGTGGCTACCACTCGCTTCATCCAAATCCTTCCTGTCCCAATCCTCCCCTTCAATCACCCACCAGCTAAACACCTTGCGCTTGCAAGACTTAACCCCAATAGCCATCCACCTTTTATCTCGGGTCTCATCCCTTCGAAATGTCCCGGATCCCCTTCAGACCTCAAGTCATATCCTCCCTTTCCCCCCAAACCAACCTCAATGCCTCACAATCTCTAGAGCAGGGATAATTTCTTACACTTACAACTGCTCCTTTCCTCTACTACTAATTGCCCTTCTCTCCTCTCACAGTCTCTCTTACTCACTGGGACTTGCTTCAATATCTCTATTCTCTGGAGCTAAAGCCTTCCCTTACGTCTCTGAATTGGACTGATTTTGGGTGCTCATAGGAAGAGCTCCACACCCCTGCGGAGCAGAGGCACTCTTTGAGTGTCCTCATATATCTACTTTGACTCAATGCTCCAGGGGGAAGAGCAGCAAACTTCTTTGAGTGTCCTTATATACTTACTTTGACACAATGCTCTAGGTGCAGAGCAATAAAACACTACACATCCTCTTTAACTGATGTGACTTGGGAGAAACTTCTGGGCCCAATCTATGGCAAGAGAGTGATAATAAAAACAAGAATTAATTCAATATATTAAAGCAAAAACATTAACTTTGATAACAAGGATTGTTTACATCTTTGCCAAGAGATGGTATGTTTACATATTCATCAATGACGAAGATGTAAAGTTGTAAGCATTGTTAAAACTCACCTATTGTTCAATTTTTATACTTTCTTAAACAGATATAGGCCTACAGCTAAACGAGCTGGGTGGAGAATGAGGTAAATGGCTTGAGGCACATACAGTGTAAGGGATTTGAAATCTTCGATCCTTAAAAATCTTTAATTACGAATGTGGTTTATTATTCAACAGGTATTGCGGTTATCTCTGCCGCGTGTAGGTGAAATTGCGAAGTGAGATCTCGCGTAAAAAGAGGGCTGACTGTGCATAATATACACATTATAACCAAATGGAAAAACTATACTGTTGGTGCTAGTTGCGTGAAATTGAAGTATAATTACAAATTCTGTATCTTTGATTTTACAGGCAGCGATGGCTTCAATTTCTCTTCTACTAAACCCAGTGATTCAGTGTAGACTTTAGATTCCAGAGTCCACAAAGACAATCATATCAACCTAAGTGTACAGAAATGAATGACAGTAAATATACTGCACTTCTATCTCATGCATTATTATTAGGAAGAGTAATAAATACTCTAACCTTATCAAAGATATTTCATAAGTCATTTATACTTTATATATATTATGGATATATATATATATATATATATATATTGTTGTTGGTGTATTAAAGCCAACATCTCTTGTTGGCACGGGCCTTTCTATTGTTCGGCCCGTAGGTGATATATATATATATATATATATATATATATATATATATATATATATATATATATATATATATATATATATATATATATATATATATATATATATATATATATATATATATATATATATATATATATATATATATATATATATATATATATATATATATATGATAAATTTTGCACATTTTTACGTGTTTTTCATATTCAAATAAGCCATATATATTTTTGATATATTAATGTCTGGATTCTCTTAACAACCTCGGGATCACAGACCCAGGCGAAATCTCACAAAGACAAGAGCTTGGCTCCGGCCGGGAATCGAACCCTGGTCGGCAAGCTTATATAGACAGTGACTTAACCCACTTATTCGTGGCCAAGTGGGTTAAGTCACTGTCTATATAAGCTTGCCGACCAGGGTTCGATTCCCGGCCGGAGCCAAGCTCTTGTCTTTGTGAGATTTCGCCTGGGTCTGTGATCCCGAGGTTGTTAAGAGAATATATATATATATATATATATATATATATATATATGGATATTTTTACTCATTATTACAATGAACTGCAGATTTTAAATCTGAAAGCAATATGTTTATGTTATATAAAGTTAATGAGACGATAAAAACTTGAATTATTAATTTTATTCTTTTGTCAAAATATTTTCTGATTAATATCTAATCTTTTCTATAACTGGAAATGTTTTTATTTGAATTAATCGGTTGGTTTAGTTCGAGACACCACACCACTCCGCAACTTGGAACACTGCTGGTCACTGAACTATGTACAATTTTCTATTAAAAAAGGAATTTTGACTTAGGAAAAATCTATTTTAGGGTGAGATGGCGGCCATGTCGTCCTAATGGAAGTTCCCTCCGGTAGCTTCCTACAGTATAATATTTCTGCGATTGATATTATAAGAGAATTACCGTCAGGTATCACGGGGTTCTAACCTTCAGACTGCAACTGCACAGATTGCCTTACGACACTCCTGCAAGAAGTCACTGCTATTGCAGAGAACATCTCAGCTACACAGTTATAGGAAGCCTCTGCCAAAGTTTCGGCTCTCACATGTTGACAACGAATTCTCCTATGCCTCTGTTGCTGCCATGGCTGCTAAGTCAGGCATGCAACTCACTGCAAGACCCAACAGGAAAGGTGATCTTATCATCTACCCAAGGACGTTGAGACAGCCAGATTCCTCCAGGAAGACCCAACTTTAACGCTGCTGGATCCTGCTTTTATCAGGAAGAAAGCTGTCATCACCAGGTATCCTGTCACGATGTCTATTACCATTGCAACATCGTGCAGCAACATTGACTGTGCTGTTTGCTGCACGAGCAGAGACAACGTTCCAGTTCGACGCCTCATTGCCACCTTCATCGCTCCAGCTCCCCCCAAAACTGGACTTAGGAGTCTGGGGAACTTTCCCCATCGAAGAATATACTCCTGAGCCCCTTCTATGTTATAGATGCCAATGTTTTGGCCATCACAAGGAAGAATGCAGAGGCCCCATCATCCGTAATCTAAATTAACTCCTGATCCTCATGATTGGTCAAGTCGCCCGGTTCTAGCTTTTGTCTTCATTGGGTGACTTTGATAAACGAACATCTGATAACTTATAAGATTGAATTCTCAACATTCAAACCTCCTTTCATTTGACTGTTTCTGTTGGTAATATAATCACCTTGGTACGGGGCAGATATACCCGAGATAGTGAAGAAAGTAAAGGAATTTACAGCAAAAGATTTTTTTTTCTTTTGTTTTGAAGGTGAAGATTTGTATTATGATTTCCTCATGATACTTTCCTGTTCCCATCCATCGCTTTCAGCAAGATTCTCTTGATTAACGTGAATTCCTGTTCAGTATTTCACTGGGATCCCTAAAATAGTTCTTGAGGGTGAGATGACTCTAGTAAGGAAATAATTAATTAGCCAATTTGGAGTTTTATAAATCTCTGCACAGATAATGAAGTTGTTTTTCTAGCCTTAAGTTTTGTGAACTTCATCGCCAAAATTATTGCCCTTCAGTATTTATATAGCGCTCCTATCCCCCCTCGATTAATTCTGTTTTTAGAGAGAAATTCCTGGAATAATAATTAGTCTACTCAGATTCTATCTAAATACAAATTCTCTTCAGTAGAATTATCTTATTGTATGCTTTTGTGGTTTTTATTATTTCCTGAATGACGAGACGTGAAGGTTAGGCAACTAGCTTAAGGGAATATATTGTAAAAATGTACAAATAAATGAATTACTGAATAAAAGATACAGGAAAACCCTGGATGAATGATGGAACATGGAAAGGAATAAAGGAAATGAAGGAACTAAACAGAAAGAAAAGAGATAAGAACTTGTAAAAAAAACTTGTTTATGTAACTGCAAAACTCTATTAGATATTTCCTGAAGAACAGTCACTTTATTTTCAAAACATAAGTTGATGAATAGGTGATTACTAATTAATTTTTTTTATTACATAATTTACGTGAAATGTTTTTTCAAAAATTAATGAGATTAGTGAATGTTTGCATAAATAAATTAATTTTCAGGATAGTCATCAATTCTTGACATCGCATCTGTAACTTCAACCTAAAAATTCTTCATCGTAAATTTTCAACAATCATACCTTGGTGTCAGAGGAACAGACTCTTGTAGGAAGGGCTAGACATGTAATAAATAACCTTTCCTTTCCCTACCTGTCTTTTCTCTTCTCAAACTGTCCTCCAATTGCTCATCTGTCAACTGCGTTCTCAGTGAATTCTTGATTTGCGCCAAGTACGAAAATGTCGATTCACAACAGTATGTTGAAGAAAAACAGGAAATTGATCGTCGTGCATGTTCACGATGACAAGGATATTCTATCACGTTATTTCCAAATTTCGACAGGATTTTCTCTCTTGTCAGAGACTTCAAGATATTATCCTTAGATATTTCAATAAGCTCTATTTGTAACTCTTCAGGAGCCTCTGATACATCAACAAAGTGAGGTTAAAAAGCAAGTTTCAGTGTGATGCTATGCTTTTCAAAATCATTGAATCTTTTATTGTATTCTTCAGTCAATGTGTCTAAAACCGACTCATATTCTTTAAAATATCCATATATATCCTCAGTTTCACTCATTACTTTCATAAGCTGAGGAGTGTTCTTCTGAAAGTTTTGATTGATCCAAAAAGGACTTGAAATGCATCAGTTTCTTTCTAAATGCCTGATTTGTTTGCCACATAAATACATTAATTTTTGCCTTGCAATGAAGTGCTTAACTCATTTTGTTTAAACATCACATCATATAATAAGGCAACATCTCTGTAAACATTTGGATCTGATAAATCACAATACTTGTTTTCTTTGAAAAAGTCAACAATTTGCTTTCATAAAGAAAAAATTTTTGACTAATACTTTCCCTTGCGACAAACAGCGTACTTTTGAGTGATATGGCAAATCTACACCAATTACTTCGCCCTCCATCCATCAGCATGCTTTAAAATTGACGATGCTTGGAGGCATTCCCTCGTATATAGTTAATAATGCTAATAATCTTTTGCAAAGTATCATTTAAAGTTACAGATTTTAAACTGAGATTTTGCTGTTGTAAAATACAATGAAAAGAAATCAGTGTATTTTTTTTATAATGTCCAATAAATCCTTCATTTTTAGCCATCATAACTTGAGCACCAACCTTGAACACACTTACCAAGTTAGTTAAATTTAGTCCTATTTTATGACATTGCTCTTTAAAGTTGTTAAAAATATCTATCCCCGTGTCCTTACTTTAAGGCACAGTGTAAAACCCGGACGTCGGATGCCGTCCAGGAGAATAGAAAATCGCTTGTATCACCGGGAAAGACGCGAAAATACACCTCTTTTTTTTTGTGACTGGTAATGTTCACTGATACTTTCTGTTATTTTCTGAATAAATGTTCGAAAAATATTGGTTTATTTTCATGTTATTGAGAATAATCTCAATCGGACGTCAACATTACACTATCTAACTGCCCGCTATTTTACCCAGTTAGTGTAATGTTGACGTCCGATTGAGATTATTCTCAATAACATGAAAATAAACCAATATTTTTCGAACATTTATTCGGAAAATAACAGAAAGTATCAGTGAACATTACCAGTCACAAAAAAGAGGTGTATTTTCGTGTCTTTCCAGGTGATACAAGCTATTTTCTATTCTCCTGGACGGCATCCGACGTCCGGATTTTACACTGTGCCTTACTTTAAAGGTGCCTAAAGCAAGCAATTCTTCATATAACTGAAAATCATCTTTTATGGCACGAATAAAATACAATACTTGTGCTGAATTAGTGGAATCTGCTAATTCATCCAAAGCTACTGAGTAATATATATCATCTTTTTCTATTATATTTTTCAATTGTTCTGGTACATTACAGGCCAATTCAGGCTATCGATCTGTGTTAGTCCTTCTTGAAAGAGGCACCTCTTTATACTCAAGTTTATTGGGATCTATACATCCTACCACTTCTGAGTGTGTGTGTGTGTGTGTGTGTGTGTAGATTGCCATGCATATAGCATGACACGGGCTCTTGCCGCTAGGCAGCCCGTAAGAGGATTGGGTTTGTAAAAGGTATACTCCAAGGAGTAAAATTTATGTTAATAAAAGGATTGTTAGGTAAAAATAGGAAAAGGAATGTCAGGTAAAGGATAGGTAAAGGAAATGATATGTAAGGATGATGAATGAATGATGGAATGGAATGGAATGGTACAAGACGTGACAAGGGGTAGATAGTAACCCGAAAAGGGGGTCTCCCTTTTAGGTCCACGAAAGAAAGTTTTTTGTAAGAGGATAAAGTATTGATAGTAGTAAGTCCCAGTAAGTAAAAGAGACTGGGAGAGGAGTGAAGGAAATTTTAGTAGGAGAGTAAAGGAGTAGGTTTAAACAAGAAGTTTATTCCTGCTCTTTGTGGTGGAAAAGGGGGAGGGGGCCAAAACTGTGCTGCGCTCGGTCAGCTGGCACGAGAGAGGCCCCCTAAGGATAGGGTAAGAGGAGGGTTAACAGGGAAAGAGGGTGGGAGACAGGAAAAACAAGAGCTGTTTCCTTATGAGGAAGACAGCCTTGTAATAACTATTCTCCATTTAGGAATAGGGAATTGGGAAGGGAAGGATTGCAAGTAGGGAAGGATTATCTCTGCTCAGTGGCTGAGAACTGGAACTGTTGCAGGAGTTGCTGGAAGGTGGAGGTTGATGAGAGGGAGAGGACTTTGGTAAGGATCTGGAAGGCGATAGGTATGAGGTCTTGCAAGGTGAGAGACTCAATTGCTTGAGTCAAGGTTTGGGAAGGGGAAGAGGATGAAGGTCGTTGCTGGTCCCTTTGGGGAGCAGTTGCAGGTCGGTGCTGATCCTTCTTAGGAACAGTTGTAGGTCGTTGTTGGTCCCTTTGGGGAGCAGTTGCAGGTCGGTGCTGATCCTTCTCAGGAACAGTTGCAGGTCGTTGCTGGTCCTTTTTAGGAGCAGTTGTAGGTGTAGATGCAGGAGCTATTGTAGATGTAGAAGTAGGAGCAGGAGTTGGCTGAGTTGGTCTTCTCTGGCGAGGAGTTCTCTGTTCTTTAGGTGGCTGGGATGAAGCTGGTTTGTTTTGGTTTGAAGAGGATGTATTCTTCATAGCTGCTATCCTCTTGAGACGCTCTGGGCAGCGCTTATTCCAAGCATGGTGTGGCTTGGAACAATTGGGGCACTTGGATGTGGTTTGTCGTCCTTCTTTATGGGCCTTTATGCACACTTCTGTGCTATGTCGCTGGCTGCAGATACCGCAAATAATGGGGCCTCTGCATTCTTCTTTATGATGTCCAAAGCGTTGGCATCTGTAACATCCAAGGGGCTCAGGTGTGTATTCCTCGATGGGGAAAGTACCCCAGACTCCTAAGTTCAGTTTGGAGGGAACTGGACCTATAAAGGTGGCTATTAGGCGTTGAACAGGAACGTCATCCTTGCTTGTGCAGCGAACAGCACAGTCAATATTGCTGCATGAGGTTACAATGGAGATAGGCATCGTCACAGGATACCTAGTAATGACTGCCTTCTTCCTGATAAAAGCAGGATCCAGCAGTGTTAAGGTGGAGTCTTCCTGAAGGAATCTGGCTGTCTCAATGTCCTTGTGATAGATGATAAGGTCACCTTTCCTGTTAGGTCTTGCAGTGAGTTGCATGCCAGGCTTGGCAGCCATGGCAGCAACAGAGGCATAAGAGAGCTCGTGGTTTGCCTGTGAAAGTCGAAACTTTGGCAGAGGCTTCTTCGGCTGTGTAGCTGGGATGTTCTCTTGTATAACAGTGGCTTCTTGAAGGAGTGTCTGGAGGCAATCTGTGCAGTTGCAGTCCATAGAGTGGGCCCCCTGTTCGGTCTCCATGGCGTTGGAGGACTCAGGCTCGTTGGTAGGAGGGATGACTGCTGTTGCACCTAATTGCTGAGGAGTTGTAGGGACAGACAAGGACGAGTCTGTGCTCTCAGTCCTTGGAGTCACAAGTGGCGATGCTGGGGCTGATACTGGCACTGGTGAAGAGTCTGTAGAAGTCTTCTTTCTCTTGTTCTGTCGCTTAAGGATTACTTCCTTATTAAACTTGAGAAGCTGGTCAGAGGCTTCTTTACATCCCTCACATTGACACATGATTTTATGGTAAATCACTGCTGGGTTTACTGTGTAGTTATGTTTTTTCAATCTCCTGAATATGAAGTCACGTTGCTCCTTATAAGCCTCACAGTCATCACATCCACAGGTTTTTCCAGTGAAAATATCATTACAGAGTCTGGTTTCCTTAGGATAAAATTGCCATCCCTCGTCTCCCAGATACCAAATGGACATCGTGGTTGAACTCTACGGGAATCACAGTGAAATTTTCGGTAGGTTACGATGCACATAATCCAGAGTAGTTGTCGGCACCGAGTCTAAGCGAACAACCACTTCTGTTGTTGTTGGGGTATTAAAGCCAACACTTGTTGTTGGCACGGGCCTTTCCCTTGGTTGGCCCGTAAAAAAAAAAAAAAAAAAAAAAACCACTTCTAAAATACAGTCCTTTATGAGTTCTGCATCACTGAATGGCTTACCTTTTTTTCAAGCAAATATGCAACTTTATAGTTTGCTTCTGTCGTAGCATTCCCTTGTTGTAACATAGACTGGAAAAACTGTTTTTGCTTCTTTTTTTCCATTTTTCAGTTCTTGCAGTGCTATTTTTCCAGGGTCACCCTCTAATTTGGCATATTTATTGTCTTTATGAAGAGCACAGTGTTGCTGTGCATTTAATTTTTTAACCGTTACAATTGCAGTATCACAAATGAAAAATGATACCAATATCTTTGAGCAACATCACGATACACAGATAACTTTCCTTTTGTGTATTTGAACAGAGCTAAAAGACTGACGCGACGAGTGAGATTATTTTAAAAGGCAAAACAAAAGCTTAGTAATGCTTACAGTACACCGTGTGGGGTTTACTGAAAACACTACTCTTTTCCCAGAATTTATCTTTGATTATTGAACAGAATAATCTAGATCAGGGATGGGGAACCTGCGGCCTTACTTCTGGACCACCAGGTGCGGCCTTCTATGACCTTTAATATATATATATATATATATATATATATATATATATATATATATATATATATATATATATATATATATATATATATATATATATATATATATATATATATATATATATATATATATATATATATATATATATATATATATATATATATATATATATATATATATATATATATATTGTGAAGAATTTTCTTCACTCTTCTTCTTTCAATCGTATTTTTAGCTCTCTTCTACTAATACTATAGCTACCCCTTAAACATTCTCTCCTACATCTAGTTTTCTTTAACGAAACATAGGGAGGACTAACCTAAAATTGTTGACAGTGGCGCACGCCATGCTCGTGACGTCACAGCGTAGATACGCACGTTAGAGGGCCTTAGTGTAACCACGGCGTATGTTGGTTCTTTCCTTAAACTACATGGGTCGAGATTAAATTCCTAAACTGCACATTTTAAATAAATTCCAATACTGCTGAATTAATGCATCTTATATTTCTCAATACCAATTAAGGTTTGTTAATTTTAAGATGTATGCCCATTGCACCAGTCCATTGCTAATTAATCATTTTAAATATTAATTTTTAGCAAGCCAGAATAGGTAGGATTATTGTATATATAACCTCCCTCAGAGCAGCAAGATTTATCTGAGTATTTAGTACAAAATCCTGCCTCCTCTGCACTCCCTGCAACAATATATTGCCCTGTCCTTAAGTCCCGATATGGCACCCCCAATGGATTACCATGCGCATCAAGCTCTTCACCTGTCTGGAAAGGTGAAGCCAGGTGATCTCTTCGACCGTAGTGTCGGCCACATTCTACGAGAAGCTGCCCTGGCTTGCTGACCTGCCTGGTCATTGAACCCATGTAGTTCTGGCTCACCCCCATCCCATCCCACTCGCCCAAACGCGACTCACAAAGGGTTGCTGCCGGTCGGAGAGATTCAGAAGAAGAGGACCCTGATGTACCTAGTTACAGCTACAGTGAGAATTCTTGGGGTGAGCCAGGCAAGAGATTAGTGCAACAACCAGGTCAACAGCTATCACGGGCATAGGACTATCTTTAAAGGAGTGCAGGTACTACATCAATGGCCATTTAGTTTTCCCCCATTTTTTATTAGCTTAGACTAATTTTAACTTTATAGGGAACCTGGCTAATTACAATATTCGGACTGTGTGCGGTGGGATTGTGTGTAAATATTTTTCCATTATTATTTCTGGTTTGAGACTAGCATAGTCTCTGGGTCACGTGGGCCACGTGCCAGACCCCATTTGATTTTTGATTGTTGCAGACCACGTGTCTAACCCATCATTTTCATTATTTTAATTGCATCTCTTTTGATACCATTTTTTGTGTTGTTAAGATGTCTGTTTTGTTTTAATGTCAACTTGTGAATAAATCAATATTAGGTTAATTAAACCTCCTTAGTATTTTTGCTCCCTCATTTATTTTAATGTGTGAAATGAATAGTTGATCACGGGACAAAGTACCCAATATTTAAAGAGAAAACCTAAGTAAGTCTATAGGTGGTAACAGCGAGGTACTTTGCATTAATATATTTGCTTCGAAGGTAAAGATCCTTATCTTTAAACTTTTAAACTACTTTACATCACTGCTCCCATTTTGGATTTTGTCTACCTTACATTAACGTAAAATAACTGTCCAGCATTTCATTGGGGTAGATGGGACGGAGCCGGAACAGAGCCTGAGAATGAGATGACTATAGACCTGACAAAGCTAGAGTAGGCCATAAATTATTGTTAATCCTACGTGTGGAGTGCTTCGGCCTCTGGACAGTAAATTTCCCTTTTGTATGTGAGTGATGGTTAGTGAATTGTGACAGTAAAGTATTAGCAGGGTGTCTGTGCCCCGAGAGTAAGTGCTCATATCCTCCCCTGTTGAACTTTATGTAACTGTTATAAGGAGACTTTCCCGGACTAAGTTCCCGCTCAGAACGTAACCATTAAAAAATTCTCCACATATATATATATATATATATATATATATATATATATATATATATATATATATATATATATATATATATATATATATATATATATATATATATATATATATATATATATATATATATATATATATATATATATATAATGTGTGTATGTGCCTGGATAAAGATTTTAGACAAAATGTTCAATGTAAAAAAAAGAAATATATATATATATATATATATATATATATATATATATATATATATATATATATATATATATATATATATATATATATATATATATATATATATATATATATATATATATATATATATATATATATATATATTAAAGGTCATAGAAGGCCGCACCTGGTGGTCCAGAAGTAAGGCCGCAGGTTCCCCATCCCTGATCTAGATTATTCTGTTCAATAATCAAAGATAAATTCTGGGAAAAGAGTAGTGTTTTCAGTAAACCCCACACGGTGTACTGTAAGCATTACTAAGCTTTTGTTTTGCCTTTTAAAATAATCTCACTCGTCGCGTCAGTCTTTTAGCTCTGTTCACTACGCAGCTAACATTTTTCAAAAGAAGATTCCTAAAACTCCACGGAAGAAAATAGGAGGTGTTCCTGTTGTGACTTGAATGCTCCTAGTTATGGTATTTTACTGAAACTATATTTTTCAACTTGTAGAGACGTTTGAAACCAAGTAATTACATAAGAGAAACCACATTTCATAAGGAAATCACACACAAGAACAACTCCCAGAATGCCATATAGAGGATTGTCTATCCATATCTGTTGTTCATGTTATAATTATTATATGACCCTATTTCATTCATGTGCATTATAGGATCCTATTTCATTTATGTGTATTGTGTCGTCTATACATTATGTGCATTATAGGATCCTATTTCATTTATGTGTATTGCGTCATCTATACATTGGCGCTCATTTGTGAGAATGTAAGCAAACAGTGTTTCAGTTTGGCAGCTCATTTACTCGCTGCGTATATGGTACAGTATTATTGTCTATAGACTTTAGCTAAACTTTTATTATCTATTATATGCTAGCAGCAAATGGTTCATTAGCTAGCTGTGTATACTGTGAATTTACTAACTGACCCATATATGCTATTAGGTGTCAGTGTAATTTCATATTGAATTTATTTTGACTGCCGATGCAAATGCCATTTTATTTCTCATCGTGCTATCTTTCATTGCAGATATTATCATTGTCATGTGATGCCTTCCAAGTGATAATAAACATTTCATGAACAAAAAGTGAATCTTATTTATGATAATATCAGTGATCTTGCTACATTACAATGCCTGCTGTACAATGCCCCATCGACAATTGCAATTATGTGACCCCCGACCTGTCTGACGCCATTGTTGCTGCCCTACTGACCGCCCATTGCATAAACCACACAGCTGCTGCTCGACCAGGTGCTGCAGCGCAACATGCACAAGTGGAAAAGGTTAAGAGGCCTACCATCACTGCCGCAGGAACCACTGAAGAATGGTCATATTTTTTAATAAGGTGGGATGAATATGTAAATGCCACAGCCATTAACGGGCAAGAAGCTGTTGTTCAGCTGCTAGAGTGTTGTGAAGATCAATTACGTAAAGATGTGACTAGAGCTGCTGGAGGCAGCCTCCTCTCAAAACCTATTGCCGAAGTCATTGCTGCCATTCGAGCCCTAGCCGTACGTGAAGAAAATGTAATGGTAGCACGGGTCACACTCCAAAATATGAGGCAAGACAGAGACGAACCCATCCGAGCATTTGGAGCCAGATTAAGGGGGCAAGCTGGTATATGTAAATTCCTCCTAGATTGCCCTTCCTGCGATAGTGAAGTGAATTATACCGAGCCAATTATTCAGGATATCCTTATCAGAGGCATTGAAGACCAGGAGATACAACTTGACCTGTTGGGTCACACAAATCAAAACATGACACTAGAAGAAGTTTTTAGATTTGTAGAAAGAAAAGAAGCCGGTAAACGCTCAGCGTCTTTATTCACGGAATCCCCAAGCACCGATGCCTCAAGTTCGTACAAAAAATTTAACCGAACCAGGATTGTGAAATATGACTTAAATAAACCTGCTTCTGATGTGAGTTGCTCTTATTGTGGTAAAACAGGACATGGCAGAAAGGCCCCTGCAAGTCTCAGAAAATCAGAATGCCCTGCATTTGATAAAACATGCCTTTCTTGCAATAAATTACACCATTTTGCTTCAGTTTGCAGGAAGAAATCATCTCAGGCAAGTGGAATAAAATCACATGCTGCAATCCAACCTGAAGATAATGCTGTGTTTAATGAACTTTGTTCTGTCACCACATATCATAACAACTCATCCATTACACTTGATCACCATCAGTATGACGCTATGTCAAAATCATGGATTAAAAGGCCCTCTGGGCCCCAACCATTCATTAACCTCAAAATATCCACTTCCTCAGAAGACTATTCCCACTTCGGCTTCAAACTCCACGCCCCACCGAAAGCAGCAGTGGCTCGAGTAATGGCAGACACAGGCTGTCAGAGTTGTCTGGCAGGTATCCATGCTCTGAATAAACTTCACATCAAGCATTCTGATCTGATTCCAGTTAATATCTCCATGAAAGCTGCCAACAGTAAAGGCATAAATATTCTAGGAGCCGTTATTCTTCGCTTTACAGGTACCAACAACGGGTAAATTGGTTGAAACCAGACAAATCACCTATGTCACCAACAACTCTGACAAGATTTACTTGAGCAAAGAGGGCTGCATCGCCTTAGGTATAATCTCTTCCACCTTCCCCTGCATTGGCAAAGCGACACAGGAAACATCATCGACTAATATTCAGACAGAGGAATGCTCGTGCCCCCAGAGACAACTCCCCCCACCACCACCCCAAAAGTTACCATTCGCTGCAACGGAGGCTAATAGAGAGAAGTTGCAGAAGTTCCTCCTAGAGCACTACGCATCCAGCACTTTTAATACATGTGAACACCAAAAGCTACCCATGATGTCAGGACCCCCGTTAAAATTAATGATTGATCCACATGCTGAACCAGTAGCGGTACATACCCCTATACCCGTTACCCTTCACTGGCAGGATGAGGTAAAACAAGGACTGGACCAGGATGTGAACCTAGGAGTCCTCGAACAGGTGCCCATAGGCGAGCCTGTCACATGGATGAGCCGTATGGTAGTTTGCGCCAAGAAGAATGGTAAACCACGTCGCACAGTAGATCTGCAAGCCCTCAACCTCCATGCCACTCGCGAAACACACCACACACCATCCCCTTTCCATCAAGCTCGTGCAGTGCCAGCAGGTAAACGTAAAACCGTCTTAGATGCCTGGAATGGATACCACAGCGTACCGCTACGGCCCAAAGACCGTCACCTAACAACATTCATCACACCATGGGGCCGCTACAGGTATTGCACGGCCCCACAAGGATACATAGCTTCTGGTGACGGCTATTCCAGACGATACGACGAACTGGTTGGTCATATCCCGAACAAAACCAAGTGCATCGATGACACGTTGCTCTGGGCAGACAACATAGAGGAGAGTTTCTTCCAGACAGTACAATGGTTAGATATTTGTGGTCATAATGGTATCATTTTAAATCCTGACAAGTTTGTTTTTTCAGCTAACACTGTCCAGTTTGCGGGGTTTGAAATCACACCAGATTGCGTCCGGCCATGTGAGAAATATTTGTCTGCAATACGCGATTTCCCCACACCAAAAAACATAACCGACGTGCGCTCCTGGTTTGGCCTCATCAATCAAGTCTCTTATGCCTTCTCTATGACCAAACGCATGACCCCGTTTCGTAACTTTTTGCGCCCTGGCAACCCTTTCTGTTGGGACAGACACATGGACACCCTTTTTGAGGAATCTAAAGATCACATAATCGACGAAATCAAGAGGGGCGTTCAGATCTACGATAAAGAAAAACCAACATGCCTTGCTACCGACTGGTCCAAATCAGGCATTGGGTTCTGGCTCACCCCAAAACACTGCCTGTGCACACCAACCCGGCCATTTTGCTGCAAATCGGGCTGGAAAACCACCTTAATTGGGAGTAGATTCACACACCCAGCAGAGTCTCGTTATGCACCCATTGAAGGAGAGGCCTTGGCTGTAGTGGAAGCCCTTAACAAAACCAGATTCTTCATCCTTGGATGCCCTAGCTTGTTCATCGCAGTGGACCACAAGCCCCTACTTAAAATCTTTGGTGATTGATCTTTTGAAGACATCTCCAACGCTCGCCTTCGAAACTTAAAAGAAAAGACACTACGATACCGCTTCGAAATGGTCCATGTTCCTGGCACAAAACACAAAGCAGCCGACACGCTCTCACGACATCCCACAGGCAATGGTCCTCCAATGAAACTATGTTTGCAGGACGACATCGCATCCATGCACTCCTGCAGTGATGAAATAAAGGATGATATCGACTCTGCCCTGCAGTGTGCACACGTTACATCCCTGCAAACCCTCGGCTCAGTGACGTGGGACAAAGTTCAAACTGCAACTAACAGCTGCCCGGACTTTCAACATCTGATCTCACTGATTGAAAATGGCATCCCCTAGGCTAAGAATGACGTACCACCGCATCTCCACGAATACCATAAGTTCCGCCACGAATTGTATACTGTAGATCGTGTAGTCATCTACAAAGACAGAATTGTGATCCCCCCCACCCTTCGTAAACAAGTACTCCAAGCCCTTCATGCGGCTCACCAGGGAATCACCTCGATGACAGCACGAGCAGATTCGTCTGTATTTTGGCCCGGCATCTCTAAAGATCTCCAAGACACACGTATGAACTGTTATCACTGTAACCGCATTGCACCTTCCCAACCCGCCCTTCCCCAATATCCACAAAACCCTCCTGCCTATCCATTTCAGCATATTTGTGCCGATTTTTTCCACTACAAAGGACAACAGTACCTCGTTGTAGTGGACAGGTATTCAAATTGGCCTGTCATCGAACGCGCAGCAGATGGTGCCACTGGGCTTATCAACAGTCTACGGAGGATATTCGCAACATATGGAATCGCTGATGAGCTTTCTTCTGATGGTGGCCCAGAGTTCTCTGCAAAAATCACTCAAGATTCCCTTCAGGCTTGGGGGGTCGACCATCGTCTTTCCTCAACCTATTTTCCCCATTCTAATTGTAGGGCAGAGGTTGGCGTTAAAATAGCGAAAAGACTCCTCACCGACAACACTGGGCCCACAGGAGACCTGAACATCGACGCCTTTCAGCGCGCCGTCCTTCAATACCGGAATACCCCTGACAAAGAAACCAAAGTTTCTCCAGCTATGTGTATCTTCGGAAGGCCCATTAAGGATTTCATCCCCATCTTGCCAGCAAAATACAACCCCCATCCCACTTGGAGAAGCACCCTCGCACAACGCGAGGAAGCACTCCGGAATCGCCATATGAGAATGGCCGAGTACTGGACCGAGCACACTAAGCGGCCCCCGCCATTGAGAGTTGGCGACAACGTCCGCATCCAAAACCAGACAGGCCCGGACCCATTAAAATGGGACAAAACAGGCGTTGTGTCCGAAGTGCGTCAATTCGATCAGTACATTGTCAGGGTCGATGGCTCTGGAAGGGCTACTCTTCGCAACAGACAATTTCTGAGGAAATACATCCCTGCTATTCCAAGACGACCACGATTAACCATTGGATACCTAATTCCCCAGCACGGGAAATCACGTCAACGCCCATCATCGCCACCAGAACCTGATACAGAACCGCACTCTACTGATCGACTGGAAGTGCCATACCCTGCGCCTAGATCTCCCACAGATGCCACACCACCCCCATCACCACGTCCTCAATCTCCCATAACACCTGTTCACCACCCACAGGCACCTGACGCAGCACTACATGATGCACACCCTGATGCCTCTCCTGATAATTTCTTTCAAGCTCCCCCAAGTGCCCTTCCGGATCGTCCTCAGAGGCTGCGCAAGAAGCCTGCCTACTTGAATGACTATGATTGTAATACGTATTGATTCGTTTTTGCAGACCAATACTTTTCCACCCTTTATTTATCTTAATGATATTATATTTTTCATTCAGCTATGCTCCATAGCCACATAGCTAATATGCTTTTATAAAGTAGTTTCCATATATTGCTCTAACATGTTCAGTTTTGTTTTTGAGTTTTCTTATTAGTACCCCAAAAAAACTTGGGAGGAGGTAGAGGATTGTCTATTCATATCTGTTGTACATGTTATAATTATTATATGACCCTATTTCATTCATGTGCATTATAGGATCCTATTTCATTTATGTGTATTGTGTCGTCTATACATTATGTGCATTATAGGACCCTATTTCATTTATGTGTATTGCGTCATCTATACATTGGCGCTCATTTGTGAGAATGTAAGCAAATAGTGTTTCAGTTTGGCAGCTCATTTACTCGCTGTGTATATGGTACAGTATTATTGTCTATAGACTTTAGCTAAACTTTATTATCTATTATATGCTAGTAGCAAATGGTTCATTAGCTAGCTGTGTATACTGTGAATTTACTAACTGACTCATATATGCTATCAGGTGTCAATGTAATTTCATATTGAATTTATTTTGACTGCCGATGCAAATGCCATTTTATTTCTCATCATGCTATCTTTCATTGCAGATATTATCATTGTCATGTGATGCCTTCCAAGTGATAATAAACATTTCATGAACAAAAAGTGAATCTTATTTACCAGACTATTCTGGCTTTGAGAGGAGATTTGGAAACCTACTTGTGTCTTCCATTTTCGCCTGATAATAGAAAGAAATTCGCACTCAAGAAGTAAGTGTGATACTTCAAATATTTACCTAAGACTGTATATAACAACCGGATCTTGTAGGTCCTGTAGGGAACAGGAAAACAGAGTTTGACGTAACTTGTAGGTTTTGAGGATGAGGAGGAGCATTCTCAGAAGGATTTATAACAATTGAACACTCTGTGCCCATCTCTGCAATGGTCAGTGAAGCCTCAAATTACAGGAATTTGGAGAGGTAAATAATCTGTTTTCTGAGGATGCAAAATTAAAAGGTTGTGTACCACCACCAACACAAAGGGAAGAAAACACTAAGTCAAGCCACAAGGTTTTACAGGATAGAATCATTGATAAAGGTTTCCAACAAGGAAAATAACCCAGTAAGGAAAGGAAATAAGGAAAAACCACAAGAGAAGTTCAAGAACAATGCTAACATTAAAATAAATCTTTAATATATAAACAATAAAAACTTGAAAGTAAAAAGAGAAAGAGAAATCAGATAGAATAGTGTGCTGGAGTATATTCCCAATCAAGAGATCTGTAAGTAGGGCGAGTATTTTTTCATTTAAAATGTGTGATATTAAGGTTGAAAAGAATCTGGTTTCTGTTCCATGACAATAGATGCTCCCCAGAACGTTAGCTGGGAAAGCCCAACCCCACACTGTGGTGCCAGCGTTACCAACGTTATGGTGATACACAGCGTTACCAACGTTCCGGTGGCATTATTAACGTTAGCAATGATACGGTAATATTATCATGTATCTTTTAAAGAATGTTTCCATACACCCTTTACACAATATGTAAAAAAGTACAAAAAGGGTACAGAAACTAACAAACCCACCTAACCTAACCTAGAGGTTCCCAGGTCACAAATCCAATATAATGCCCTTTGTTATATCACTTCACTCATGTTACAATAACGTTAGTACTGTTACGATAACATTATATATAATGGTTCTTGTTTCGCCATTAGCTCGCTTCGCTCGCATGAAAATAGAAAATCAAGCTCATATGTACTGGCAAGCGGTAATGTTGAGCCGCGCACGCTAACATTACCAACGTTAAATATAATGGTTACTGTTCCTCATTTGCGATCACAGGAAAATAAAACATCAATGTCGTATGCACTGGCAAGGGGTAATATTGAGCTTTCCACTCTAACAAAATATAGTAAAACTAACATTAAAGTTAAAGAAATTAATGACTTACTTTTATGACCGTGACAACGTAACTTGTGGGTCAGGGGGGTGTTGTGACCGAGTCCGTGGCGACTTAACTGCTTTTCCTTAGTTTAGTACTGTAGCCTACTTGGAACACTGTAAAAGTTGGTATATTACATTATGAGATTTAAGAAAATTATCAACATTGGAATTCACCAAAATACTTTCAAGTATGGATTACTGAAGGCGTTACTCTTTTCTAAAACTTGGATCGTAAAATACGCAAAAAGACGTCAATTGAACTAACAAAGACCTGACTTAGGCAAAGAATTCTAAGGAAAAGGGATTGTTGGAAGGCGGGGGTGGGGAAATATTAACACCCCCTGTGTAAACTTTACATACGTATGGATTCGTGATTGGTTAACGGAAAAGAAAAAGAGTCTCGAGAGTAAACATGAATGAACAGCATGGGAAACTTCTTCAAAGCAATTATTTATGTGAAATCTGGGAGTGACAATGTAGTAACAAAATGTATAAAAGTAATAAATGAAGATAAAATGGAATATATGATAAATAATTTTTGGTGAGTATATAGAATAAGGTGATTTTCTAAGATATCGGATAATAAAACGACTAATACTAGGGTCAAATGTAATACGTATACGAGGGTATTACATAACTAATCAGGTAATAGACTTGAACAGAGCTGGTAGAGAGATGGACAGTTACATTTCACAATTAGAGAAGAAGAAATCCAATTGGTGGAAGAAAAGTCTCTGCGCAGGGAGGCAGGGTTTTTGCGCAGAAGGACGAAACCTGCTATGTACAAACGAACGTACAAGAGCGACTAGAACCGGCAAGTGGAATGAGAAAAATTAAATGAAAAACACTGCTAATGTTAGCATGATACACTAACATTTGATCTACATCACACATTGGCAGTTTTGGTTACTGTATTTTTTTCATGAGACATAGCCTTTGCTACGGCGCCTCCAAAGTTTATATAGTTATACTGTTTTGTCTTTTCCTCCATTTATTATACAACCTAGAAGGTGATGTATAGAAAAGAAAAGGGTTGTTTTACGTTTATATTTCATTTCCCCAGTATGTTTTCCCCACCCAAAACCCTAAGTTCCCACTGGGGGTCCCCCATTATCATAGGATATATATGTATATATATTTCTGAAACTATTCATTTGCAACGGGAACGAGTGTCATTTTCGAAGAGAGCATAATTTTTCTATAAGACATGTTGTTTTTTCCTAGGTTGCATTGCCCTGTAATTCACTACAATAATACCCTTTCCTTTTCTGTATCTCACGTTGGGTTATAGCTGCTTATTAAAGCAAGAATAGTTTTGAATATGTAAAATAACTAATAAAGTTATCAGAACCGGATGTCCAAAATATCTATGAGAATTTTTACAAATTGTACAGCCAAAAAATCGTGTTAACACGAGATTAGTTACAGATGGTTTCAAAAATGACTTGAACTTAGATGTATGTGTACTCTAGACTCTGGAGTGGATTAAACCTGGATAGGTACGGTCCTCGGACACCCCTTTAAGGGTATACTCGGACGCGAACGACCCCGACGCCAAAAAAAATTCCTGAAAAATCAGTTTTTGCAGTAACCTCCTTTTTTCTTTTGCCAAAAAAACTTCATTGAATGCTTAAAACAACTGTAAAGATAAATACTACTCATCTGCAGAAAAACTATTTATTATAAATATTTTTAAAAATTAAGTAGAAAAAAAAGACCTGACATAAAAATTCATAAAAAAAAGTTTATATAGATATACACAAATCCTTTTAGGAATTGATTCTTGAATGTTTAGGACACATCTTGATGTATTTTGGATGAAGTCAGACCCATGGAGGTGAAGATCTGAAATGAGAAAAAAAGGGTAACTTTTTTTGGCCAAAAAAAATTGTCCAAATTTCATGAATTTTTTTGGGTACCCAAATGAAATAGGAAGTGGCTACTTTTTTTAGGGAATAAACATATGTTATCCTAAAATAGAAATATGTAAAAATATCTTCATTATTTTGTAAATTACATTTATATCAGGGGCCATATCTAAAGGTAATTTTTTGAGTACTTGGAAATTTCGTAAAAAAATACATATAT
The DNA here is from genome assembly GCF_036898095.1 of Palaemon carinicauda. Lineage (NCBI taxonomy): Eukaryota > Metazoa > Arthropoda > Malacostraca > Decapoda > Palaemonidae > Palaemon > Palaemon carinicauda. Next base: position 70,751 of record NW_027172082.1, on the reverse strand, counting down.
TTAATATATAATATGATATTTATGCAGGTAAAAATATACCAAAATATCACAAATTCTATAGGGAACAAGAATATATATAGATAGGGCAGCTTACGCTTCGGATATGTCCACAAAATGGCCGCCAACCACACTGACTCAGACTCCCTAATCTGCCACTTGAAATGTAGGAAGGGTATGTCAATTTCAAGGTGTTATTTACTAATCTAATTATTATTGGATATGCATAAAAATTGTATGGTGGGTTGCTGGATAATTGTCGATTATTTTACGACTATAAAATTAAAATTCTGACCCAAAAATTTTTTTTTGAAGGGAAATAAAATCGAAAAAAAAAATGTAAAACAATATTTTAGCTAAAAAAATTTGATGATATTCAATCAAAAAAAAAGTAAACAAAATTTTCCGACAAATAAACATCTAGAGGAATCATTACTCTGTGATAGTTCCTTAGTACGTAGTAATTTTGAAAGAATTGGGAAAAAACGAAAAAATGGCAATCACCGGAAAATCGAACACATACCTATATATACGCCATATCTGGCTAAAAAAAAGATAGGCATGGGTAGCCAGATCATCTAGAAACACTTTCCAACACTATAAAAATATAAGTTTTGCGACACTACTTGCCAATTCCTTACGGTAACATGACTAAGCAAAAAAATTTAAAACAAATAAAAAGGGGCACTCGTGGAAAAATGGCCATTCTAATATACGGCATTTCAGAAAAAAAAAATTTCAGCCACGTGCTAGGCAAACCATCAAGGCATATTTTCCGACAAATAAACATATAAATGAAATATTACTCTGTGATAGTTCCTTAGTACGTAGTAATTTTGAAAGATATGGGAAAAAACGAAAAAATGGCAATCACAGGAAAATCGAACACATACTTATATATACGCCATATCTGGCTAAAAAAAAAATAGGCATGGGTAGCCAGATCATCTAGAAACACTTTCCAACACTATAAAAATATAAGTTTTGCGACACTACTTGCCAATTCCTTACGGTAACATGACTAAGCAAAAAAATGCAAAACAAATAATAAGGGGCACTCGCGGAAAAATGCCCAACATTCTAATATACGGCATCTCAGATAAAAAAAAAAGACATGCACGTGTTAGCCCAACCATCAAGGCACACTTTCTAACACATAAACATGAAAAAAAAATCAATAATATACGGCAATTCCTTACTACGTAGTAAATTTTTACAAATATTGAAAAAAAACAGAAATTGGCAACCGCAGTTAAATACCCAATATACCAATAATTACGTCGTATCTGACAAAAACAAAATCACGCATGGGTAGCCAGATCATCTAGACACACTTTCCAACATTAAAAAAGCAAAAGTTTTACGACACTATTTCGCAATATCTTACGGAAAAATGACTTGGCAAAAAAATGAAAAAAAATTAAAAAGGGACACTCGCGGTAAAATGCCCGACATTCCAATATACGACATCTCAGATGAAAAAAAAGACATGCACGTGTTAGCCCAACCATCAAGGCACACTTTCTAACACATAAACATGAAAAAAAAATGAATAATATACGGCAATTCCTTACTACGTAGTAATTTTTACAAATATTGAAAAAAAACAGAAATTGGTAACCGCAGTTAAATACCCAATATACCAATAACTACGTCGTATCTGACAAAAACAAAGTCATGCATGGGTAGCCAGATCATCTAGACACACTTTCCAACACTAAACAAGCAAAAGTTTTACGACACTATTTGGCAATATCTTACGGAAAAATGACTTGGCAAAAAAATGAAAAAAAATGAAAAAGGGGCACTCGCGGTAAAATGGTCCTCGTGGTGATGAACGACATTTTAACTAAAAAAAAAAACATGCACATGGTAGCCAAACAATCCACCAAGACTTTCCACAACTGATAACCTATACAAGTTGCACCATTCTACGACAATTTCATAATACGTAATAACTTTGATAATTATGCAAACTACCTCAGAAGGGTAAACTCGGACGCGAACGACCCCGACGCGTCTCAGAAATCGGGGAAGGAGTACAGCTACAGCAATGCACATCTGGACACTACTAGAGTGTGTAGGGGAGACACCTCCTGCAGGTCGATCACCCACAAATTCAGTCACAGGGGTGAGTCACGTGAGAAAAACCTGTTTTTTTTTGACGCTCGGGGTCGCAAACGACCCACCGTACCTATCCAGGGTTAAAAATGGACATCAAATAGCCTCTACTTCCCCCCCCCCTTACCTAGCCTTCAAGCTGTGTCCATAGCTACTTACCTAAGGGGGGGGGGGCTGTAGGCCCCCTGCGACCCCCCCTTACGCTGCTGTATTCTAAGTTAGTGTTAATATACATACTGGCTGCCGCTATCATACATACACCTCAAGTGTTGGTCTATTATAAAGTTAGGTAATACTTTTCCTAGATGCAGCGCTAGGTAATAATTTTCCCAGACGCAGTGCTAGGTAGTTTTTCCTAGACGCAGCGCTAAGTAGTACTTTTCCAAGAAACAGCACTAGATAGTACTTTTCCCAGACGCAGCGCTAGGTAGTACTTTTCCTAGACGCACCGCTAGGTAGCGTTTTTCCAAGACGCAGCGCTAGGTAGTACTTTTCCTGTGACAGCTTCAGTGTGTATTAGAAAGCTTCAAAGCACTGAAAGAGGTTCAAGTTATTACATAATTGGATTCTACTACATTGTTTGGAATATTGCTACAGTTTTGGTTAGGAAGACCCTAGATCTATAATTATTTATATATTTAAACAGTTTTCATATCAATTTATTTAAATTTACGTTAAGATTTATTGCATATATACATATAAAGTCCATTTATGTAGATTCTTGAATATATCAAATGGTCCATGTAGGACCACAATTGTAAATGCTCCAACAAGTGTTGGCCAACAACAACAACATGTAAATGCTTTTTTGTGCTTAAGCCATGTTTTCCTGATGGAAGGTTCCTTCAGGAGCTTCCTGGGGTATATTTAACTACAGTGGATATTCCCAGAGAATTAAATTAAAGGTTATCACAGAATTCTAACTTCTGGTGCGAGTACACTAAAGGTTTCCCTCCAGGATATTGTATATCAACAGGGGACGCATGTATTAACACGCCACATAGCTATCTGCACCCCATATAGGGTTAACACTTCGATATGGAAATGTGCTAAGTAAGTGAGGAGCCGTTCCAAAGTTACTCTCATCCGTGGCTACTTTTGGTACTCGAGACGTAAACAAACGGGCGCCATTGCTAAATAACGTCACGTCCGTCCCCATCCTTTCGTCTGTAGCTCCTACGCTAAGTCGGATTTTTCCCAAGTGCCTCTTTATCTGCTGACATCGCCGTTATGTCGTAGCCTTCAGCCTCTCCTTCTTCTGGAAAGTTGAGTACCAGGTCCTAGTATTGTTTAAATAAGCTCTGGCCGTAAAGTAACTTCTACTTTTCGTAAAATATTGTGTTTTGTGGCGGTTTCAAGATAAACGCCGAGATCTCTGGCCTCTCTCCAGCTCAGAAGTTCCAATGGTTGGGAATCCATTGGGACCTTCAGTCACACCGCCTTTCTATTCCACCGAAGAAAAGGAAGGAAATAGCAGGGTCTGTCAGAAGGCTTCTAAAATCCAAACGGATCTCAAGACGCCAACAGGAACAAGTTCTAGGCTCTCTACAGTACGACTCAGTGACAAACCCAGTGCTTCGCGCACAGCTAATGGATGCCGCGGGAGTCTGGAGACGATTCGCATCCATCGTTCGAAGACACCTCAAGAGACGGCTTCCGAACAGACTTCGCTTACTTTTAAAGCTGTGGTCAGAAGCAAAAGCCCTGAAAAGGTCCATCCCTCTTCAACACCCGCCTCCATGGATCAACATCCACACGGACGCTTCACTGGAGGGTTGAGGAGGTCACTCCCACCAACAGCAGGTTCAAGGAACATGGTCTCCCTTATTCAAGACGTTTCACATCAACATCTTGGAGGCCATGGCGGTTCTTCTCACCCTGAAGAAACTCTCCCCGCCTCCCTCGATCCACATCCGTCTGGCTCTGGACAACTCGGTGGTAGTCAGATGTCTCAATCGTCAGGGCTCGAGATCGCCCCAGATAAATCAGGTGCTTCTCCCTATCTTTCGTTTGGCAGAAAGGAAGAAATGGCACCTGTCTGCAGTTCACCTACAAGGATTCCGCAACGTGACAGCTGACGCTCTATCAAGGACAAGCCCAATAGAGTCGGAATGGTCTCTAGACGCAAGATCATTCTCCTTCATCTCTCACCAAGTCCTGGAACTTCAGATCGATCTCTTCGCGACAAGCGACAACAATCAACTTCCTCGATATGTGGCCCCGTACGAGGACCCCAAGGCAGAAGCGGTGGACGCCATGTCCCTGGATTGGAACAGAGGGTCCAAGATCTACCTGTTCCCTCCACCAAACCTTCTGCTGAAAGTCCTATCCAAACTGAGAACCTTCAAAGGGACAGCGGCCCTAGTGGCTCCCAAGTGGCCCCGGAGCAATTGGTATCCCCTGGTCCTGGAGCTGTGGCCCACCCTGATTCCCCTACCGGGCCCAGTCCTCTCTCAACAAGTACAGAAGTCGACTGTCTTCGCTTCATCACTGAAAGTCAGGGACCTTCATCTCATGATTTTCTCTCGTTAGCCGTAAAGAAAAGGTTTGGGATCTCAAAGAAAAGCTTAGATTTCCTCGAGGAGTACAAGACAGAGTCTACCAGAAGGCAGTACGAATCTTCCTGGAAAAAGTGGGTTTACTTCGTCAAGGCTAAAAATCCCACGGAGATTACCATTGATTTGTGCATATCCTTCTTCATTCACCTTCATGGACAAAGCTTAGCAGCCAACACGATTTCCACCTGTAAATCGGCCTTGACTAGACCACTCCTATACGCTTTCCAGATTGATCTGTCCAGTGACATCTTCAATAAACTGCCAAAGGCATGCGCTAGACTACGCCCAGCACCTCCACCAAAATCTATCTCCTGGTCCCTGGACAAGGTGCTCCATTTTGCTTCTAGCCTGGACAGCGATTCGTGCCCTCTGAAAGACCTGACTCATAAAGTTATCTTCCTTTTTGCTCTCGCATCGGGAGCCCAAGTCAGTGAAATAGTGGCATTATCAAGAGAAGAGGGTCATATCCTATTCACCGATACGGGAGATCTTACCCTCTTCCCCGATCCGACGTTTCTCGCCAAGAATGAACTACCCACCAAGAGATGGGGCCCTTGGAGAATCTGTGCCTTGAAGGAAGATGACTGTCTATACCCAGTGGAGAGTCTTAACCCTGGATAGGTACGCTCCTCGGACACCCCTTTAAGGGTATACTCGGTCGCACGCGACCCCGACGCCAAAAAAAATTCTTGAAAATTCTGTTTTTGCAGTAACCTCCTTTTTTTTTTGCCAAAAAAACAATCAATTAAAGCTTAAAACTACTGTAAAGATAAATACTACTCATCTGCAGAAAAAATATTTATTATAAATATTTTAAAAGATTAAGTAGAAAAATAAAGACCTTACATAAAAATTCATAAAAAAAAGTTTATACAAATATACACAAATCCTTTTAGGAATTGATTCTTGAATGTTTAGGACACATCTTGATGTATTTTGGATGAAGTCGGACCCATGGAGGTGAAGATCTGAAATGAGAAAAAAAGGGTAACCTTTTTTGGCCAAAAATATGTGTCCAAATTTCATGAATTTTTTTGGGTACCCAAATGAAATAGGAAGTGGCTAATTTTTTTAGGGAATAAACATATGTTATCCTTATATAGAAATATGTAAAAAAATCTTCATTATTCTGTAAATTACATTTATATCAGGGGCCATATCTAAAGGTCATTTTTTGAGTACTTAGAAATTTCGTAAAAAAAATACATATATTTAATATATAATATGATATTTATGCAGGTAAAAAAGTACCAAAATATCACAAATTCTATAGGGAACAAGAATATATATAGATAGGGCAACTTACGCTTCGGATATGTCCACAAAATGGCCGCCAACCACACTGACTCAGACTCCCTAATCCACCACCTGAAATGTAGGAAGGGTATGTCAATTTCAAGGTGTTATTTACTAATCTAATTATTGTATGGTGGGTTGCTGGATGATTGTCGATTATTTTACGACTATAAAATTAGAATTCTGACCCAAAAATTTTTTTTGAAGGGAAATAAAATCGAAAAAAATAAATTGTAAAACAATATAATATTTTAGCTAAAAAAATTTGATGATATTCAATCAAAAAAGAAGTGAACAAAATTTTCCGACAAATAAACATCTGAATGAATCATTACTCTGTGATAGTTCCTTAGTACGTAGTAATTTTGAAAGAAATGAGAAAAAACGAAAAAGTGACAATCGTAGGAAAATCGAACACATACCTATGTATACGCCATATCTGGCTAAAAAGAAGATAGGCATGGGTAGCCAGATCATCTAGAAACACTTTCCAACACTATAAAAATATAAGTTTTGCGACACTACTTGCCAATTCCTTACGGTAACATGACTAAGCAAAAAAATGCAAAACAAATAAAAAGAGGCACTCGATGAAAAATGGCAACGAGCTAATGGTGGGCATTTCAGAATAAAAAAATTTCAGCTACGGGCTAGGCAAACCATCAAGGCACATTTTCCGACAAATAAACATCTAAATGAATCATTACTCTATGGTAGTTCCTTAGTACGTAGTAATTTTGAAAGAAATGGGAAAAAACGAAAAAATGGCAATCACAGGAAAATCGAACACATACCTATATATACGCCATATCTGGCTTCAAAAAAAAGATAGGCATGGGTAGCCAGATCATCTAGAAACACTTTCTCCAACACTAAAAAAATGTAAGTTTTGCGACACTACTTGCCAATTCCTTACGGTAACATGACTAATCAAAAAAATGCAAAACAAATAAAAAGGGGCACTCGTGGAAAAATGGCCAACATTCTAATATACGGCATCTCAGATAAAAAAAAAGACATGCACGTGTTAGCCCAACCATCAAAACACACTTTCCAACAAATAAACATGAAAAAAAATCAATACTATAGGGCAATTCCTTACTACGTAGTAAATTTTTACAAATATTAAAAAAAAACAGAAATTGGCAACCGCAGGAAATTACGCCATATACCAATATCTACGGCGTATCTGGCAAAAAACAAAGTCATGCATGGGTAGCCAGATCATCTATGCACACTTTTTAATGCTATGAAAATAAAAGTTTTGTGATACTATTTGCCAATTTCTCACGGAAAAATGACTTAGCCAAGAAATGAGAAAAACTGAAAAAGGGGCACTCACGGAAAAATGGCCAACATTCTAATATACGGCATCTCAGATAAAAAAAAAAAGACATACACGTGTTAGCCCAACCATCAAGGCACACTTTCTAACAAATAAACATGAAAAAAAAAATCAATAATATATGGCAATTCCTTACTATGTAGTAAGTTTTTACAAATATTGAAAAAAAAACAGAAATTGGCAACCGCAGGAAAATACCCCACATACCAATATCTACGACGTATCTGACAAAAACAAAGTCACGCATGGGTAGCCAGATCATCTAGACACACTTTCCAATACTAAAAAAGCAAAAGTTTTGCGACCCTATTTGGCAATTTCTTACGGAAAAATGACTTGGCCAAAAAATGAAAAAAATGAAAAAGGGGCACTCGCGGTAAAATGGTCCTCGTGGTGATGAACAACATTTTAACTAAAAAAAAAATCATGCACATGGTAGCCAAACCATCCACCAAGACTTTCCACAACTGATAACCTATACAAGTTGCACCATTCTACGACAATTTCATAATACGTAATAACTTTGATAATTATGCATCTTACCTTAGAAGGGTAAACTCGGTCGCGCTCGACCCCGACGCGTCTCAGAAATCTGGGATGGAGTGCAGATACAGCGAGGCACATCTAGACACTACTAGAGCGTGTAGGCGAGACACCGACTGCAGGTCGATCACCCACAAATTCAGTCACGGGGGTGAGTCACGTGAGAAAAACCTCCTTTGTTTTGACGCTCGGGGTCGCGGACGACCCACCGTACCGTTGCAGGGTTAAGGTCTATCTTCGAAGAACTTCAGACTTTGGTGGAAGACAACTCTTCAAAGGAGAAACATCGGGTAGCGACCTGTCACTGAAACAACTAAGAGCAAAAATCACCTACTTCATTCGCAGAGCGGATCCTGACAGTACACCCGCAGGTCACGATCCTAGGAAAGTCGCTTCTTCTCAGAATATCTTCCAGAGTATGGATTTCGAAAGCCTCAAGAGCTTTACAGACTGGAAATCATCGCGCGTGTTCTTCAAGCACTACGCAAAACAAGTGCATGAAGTGAAGCATTTCGTGGTAGCTGCAGGTAGTGTAATGAAACCTGCTGCTTAAATCTGCATAGAACAGTGAGTTATTTGGGACTCTAACTCTACGGGTGCCTATGTTGATCCTATCGTGATACATAGTGATTTAATGGACACAGTTTTTCTAATAGACTGCTCTATATCAAAGTGAAATGTCTTAGAAATTTTACAAGCATGCCACATGCTTTCGAGCATGGAGTGTTTTTTGATCTTTAAAAAAACTGGCGTTCCCCTGGAACTTGTGTTGCTAAAAAGCAAACTTTTCTTTTCAGACTCGAGATCACCGTCTTTCATTTTCTATGTACATTATTCATTATTACTGTAAATAAATTCTATAATAATTATTGTAATTACCTCTATAATGACTTGCAATCTTGAAAATAAAATGTCTATTTTATTACCATGTGCGTCTCCTTTCGCTCCTATTCCTTATTAAGAAATATACGATTGTTATAGTTTCATTTACCTCTTTACTGGCTGATCTAAAAGAATAATATAAGTGTTTATGTTATATACTCACCTATGCCTTAATAATATTCCTACTCGAATATTAACCTTTGTTCTGTCTCCGAGACCAGCATGATCTCTCCACCAGGTGAGTAGTTCTTCAATGGTCACTTCGAGATATTCCTCTTGTCCACAAGGACTTCCCTGCCAGGGGGGCAGGAAGCCATTTCATCATAGAATCTCTGGTAAGGACATTTACTAAAATATTGGTCGAAGCCCTTGGCACTTGGATAAAAGAGGAAAAAATCCATGATACATTAATTCTCTGGTACACTTCCATCAGGATGACATAGCTTGAGCCCAAAAAACGGATTTTGAGCGAAGCGAAAAATCTATTTTTGGGTGAGATAGCCATGTCGTCCTGATGGACCCTCCCGTCTATTCTAGTTCAGCATTTCAGGCCCCTCCCTGACCTACTGTATTGCGGAGATTGGTAGGAGCTGAGCTCAGGATGAGGACAGATGTGACGTCATTTAGCAATGGCGCCCGTTTGTTTACGTTTCGAGTACCAAAAGTAGCCACGGATGAGAGTAACTTTGGAACGGCTCCTCACTTACTTAGCACATTTCCATATCGAAGTGTTAACTTTATATGGGGTGCAGATAGCTATGTGGCGTGTTAATACATGCGTCCCCTGTTGATATACGATATCCTAGAGGGAAACCTTTAGGGTACTCGCACAAGAAGTTGGAATTCTGTGATAACCTTTAGTCTAATTCTCTGGGAATATCCACTGTAGTTAAATATACCCTAGGAAGCTACTGAAGGAACCTTCCATCAGGATGACATGGCTATCTCACCCCAAAATAGATTTTCTGCTTCGCTCAAAATCCGTTTTGATATGTAGGAACACAGCTTCCTTTTTAGAAGTTAAAGGGTACATCAGTTACCCTTCCTATATTTGGATTAATCTAGTAGACAAGTACTTAAGGTAAGATATTTATTAAGAAATAGGTCTTGTACGAATTGGAGGTCCGGAGCTAACGCGGATGAACATAAGCCTGGAATAGCATGATTATTGATAAGGATAATTGTACGAATCAGTCCAGTGATCTAACTTTAATAACACACTGTATAGTGGCCTGATCACATTCGTCGAGGTCCAAATCTGTATGGATTTACCCCAGTTCACACCCACGTAGTATGCAGTCCATTGTCTGGATGGGATGCTCACACGGGCAATTGGTAGAGCGGCTGGGACCCCACTTATGAAGACTGTCTCTAGATCTTCCAACTCCAGCTCTTGCTCGGTTAGTAGCAACCTATTCCTTTCCACAGAAGTTTGTTCCATGTGGAAGAGACTCACATGGGCTCTGGGTGACCTCGTCAAGTAGGTTGTGATCTGCTTCTCTACAGCGCTCTAGGCAGTAAAGCTGTCACGGGATCTCAGTCTTTGTCTAAGCACCTGAAGATCATATAGCGGTCGTCTTTCATCATTCTCGTTTATATTTTTGTGTCTTTGAATGGGCTGTTCAATGCTGCAATGTCTGCCACTTTATAAAGTACTGGAAGGAGTGTTAAGGCACCAGTAACTATGCGACATGCTTGATTTGAGTTTGGCATCAATTAATGCGAATGACAAGACCTTTTCCAGATTGGTGAGCAGTATACATCAGTGTAGTTGAATGCCTGAGTTGTTTGTCTTAGGGTTTGAGGTTTTGCTCCCCTATTTGAATTAGCAAGTTTGCTAATGAGGATATTTCTAGTAGCTACCTTCTCCTATACTTTCCTTACATGCTCTTTAAAAGATAGTGTTCGGTATAATGTAACGCCTAAATAGACAATGAAGGTATCATTCTCCAGTTTCTTATCAATCTATGTGATGTTCAACTCCCTTTTTGTCTGGGGGTTTTTAAGATGGAAAGAACATCTTTCAGAGCCAATGTATAACAGTGGCTAGTTCCTCCCGTGCAGATTAAAAATGGACATCAACTAACCTAATCTTTACCCCCTAATGTAACATAAAAGCAGTGTACTGACCTACTTACCTAATGAGGGGGCAAAGGGCCCCCTGCAATCCCTTACACTGCCGTATTTTGAGATAGTTGTAATTATACATACAGAGGGCTGCTATAATATATACATCCCATTCTTTCAAAAGAACTGATAATTTACTTTCTGTGGGAAATAATTCCGGGAAAGGCCTCCCCGTTTCTGATTTTTGGACCCAAGCCTGAAGGATAGAGCGCTAACACTCTCACACATGACAAACTAGAGAATCGCAACAAAGACGGTTTGCTTTTCCTATGCACGCTTAAGTCCAAAGGTTATTCTATACCGGAACTGTCGGCACCGATATCACCTTGATGTTCAGACGCTACTCCAGGGCGCAGAATAGTAAATTCCAATCAATTGTGGTTGGACTTAATCCGTTACGTTAACGACAGTTTCACAAAGAGTTAAGGGGAGCAATACTGTAAAAGTCAAAACGTCCTAAGGACCACCGGGAGGTAATACCATAGAACATTACAATAAAGGATTGACACCGATAGCTTTAGATTAACGTAAATATAAACTTACCCTTAAGTCATATCTCACCTCATGAGCTAACTCATTTAGTCATTTCAAAATGTAAAGGTCAAGTTAAAAACAGTTAATAATTTTAACCTAACAATGGTGTTTATTTCCATAAATTACAACAGGAATTTTCACCTAACTGACACAGGAAAAACCAGCAAAACTACCTTATTGAAATTTGAATAAAGACTGCATGGCATATGAAAAATGCTAAGAAAATGATCAAATCAATTAAATCGTAAATCAATAATCAAAGGACTAATCAACCAATGAAAGTAAAAATGGTGACTGAAATAATACCAAAAGTTCTACTCACTACTTTGAACACATTCCTCTTGGGCAAAAATTTCAAACTTGATAAAGGGGAACGGGAACACAACTTATAGTAATGGACACGCCACGAATGATTAAACTAGACAGTTTGAACATGACTTCCTAGCTAAATGTGCACATTGTCAGATAAAGGCTAGAAAAAAAGGGGGGGACAGTTCCTTGGCCAAGGTTGAGCACCGTTAATTAGTACTAACGCTCTTGAGGGTTGATTTTAGACGTAGTGGAAGCATCTTGTAAACTGTTAAGAACACGGTGCATCTTCAGTTCTGCACTGACGTGTTTTGTCTTCGTAAGCTTATCTTCTAAATAATGGCTCAAAGCAAGGCATACTGTTCAGTAACTGGTTAACTAACAGGTAGTTAAACCAACGCCTAAGTTTAAACGACGTCTAAGATGAAGGGGCTATGCCTACGTCTGCCTTCCCCGCTCTCTGTTTTTTAAGTGGGCCGCTCGCACGCTCCTGCCTGCCACCGCTGAACTGGTTTAAGCCGGTCGAGTGGTTCTTCTTCCAAATTCCATGAGTATGAGGTTCGCTGATGGGTGCTTTTTATAAATACAAGGATCATTCTTGAAACTCCAGGGGGAAAGTAATTATAAAGAAATCCTACTGTCTGGCTTATAAAAATTAATATACATACAAAAAAATTAAGTGGCGTTTAGTGATGTTTAATAACAAAGGAAACTATCCTAGCTAAACAGACTTATAAATAGGTACTGAGGTGTAAATAGCAATAAGCTAAGATCAAGGAATTACATAAATTAAAGAGTTACTTAAATAAAAACCATTTGCGGTTAAACATCCAAAGCTTCAAGAGCATTTGGAACAGAACGTAACCAAGCGCTGTTTTTAAAAATTGTCGACGGTCGGTTGCATCGTCAGAGCAATATACTGTGAGCTCAGGAAATGAGATACAATCATCTACAGAGGAATGAGGTGATGAAAGGTAAAGCATTACAGGGGAATGATGGACATGTTAGCAGCAATGAATATTTAAGGGTATAATAATGAAGGTTACAAAGGAAACAAAAGAAAAACGAGATGCGTAAAACCCAGAATATAACAAACAAAAAATTGAATATGGAATAACGCGGGTGACTGAAATAAAGCGTGGAAAGAATTTCCGCACTCTCAATGTTAGTAAATTAATCTGATTGGATGGCTAGGCACAGATCATCTGCATATATAAATCTACAGATATATTTAAGCTGTGGTTGATCAATGGTACACATCTGTAAAAGCATGGGGTCCTACGCAGTCCCCTTTGGGAGATCGTTTTTCTGTTTTCGCCATCTGCTTTTCCTACCGTCCATTTCAATAAAGAAAAGTCATATTTCTGTACATATGGTTTCTTTTTTTTATTGCCATTAATTTTATTCTGTCTGGGAGCCTTTGTATGTCAGCCGCTAGTCCCTACAGCATGGATTAATGATGGTCATCAAATAACATAAACTTTCCTCCCTAACCTAACCTACAAGCCATGTCCTTACCTACTTACCTAAGCCCCTCTTACACTTCCGTATTCTAAGTTAGCCGTAATGACACATACAGGTGGCCACTATCATACATAAAACAATGAGTTTTCGTTATCATTTTGAGCTCGAGCCATGTCATCCTAATGGAAGTTCTTTCTAGCAACTTCTACATTATAATATTTCTGCCATTGATATTAAGAGAGAATTACCGTCAGGTATCACGGGGTTCCAACACCTGGAAACGATTATGCGAAGATATCATGTATAAACAAGGAAGTATCCTAAGATAACAATAGATATCTTCACCACGAAAAGACCTTGCCCAGTCTAATCAACTAAGGGGAAGGATAAGTAATCAGCTATTACACATCTTATCACCTTCCAGTACCCCATTACGTTCCTGCTTCTGATTCCTTTGAACACAGCTGTTGGCTATTGTGCGGTTGATTGTTGGGTGCGTTTTTTCGCAAATTTTGATAATTGGTTTTGTTAATTGGCTTCCTCTTATTCGCCAAAGTTTAGTATCTACCTCTCTTTGGCTTTGTTTATAATAATTCTGACTTTAGCTCCCTTCAGGGACTTAGATTTTAGCATTTGGTTAGAGGAAGCCGCAGCGGTTCGAGTCCTGCTAGCATAGCATCGAGCTTAGTCATGGTTGGCCTCTTATTTGTCCTGATTACTTGATAAAATTTTGCGGAATTTTCACGTTAGCTAGTTTTGGGTTTAGCATTACGATGCTAAGGATTCAATTTTATATATAATTCCATTACAATTTTTTATTTTAGTCTTTTTGTGAGTTCATATCCATTTCGGCTAGCCTAATCTAGAGTTGGTAGTTTTGTTGGGGCTCCTAGCCACCGTGCTACAAACGTCAGATTCCCTTAGCGAAGGATGAGCTCATTTTTCGTGTTCAGTTGGTTCACTGACTAGCTAAGGCCACAATCGTCAAAGTTTCTCAGGGCTAATATTGCAATGTTTCAGAGATCCCCTTTGCAAAGCGTGAGCTCATTTTTCCTTGTTCAGTTGGTTTGCTGACTAGCTATGCCTTTTCTTTAGTTTCTGGGTTTCTTCTTTCGTCTTGTGGTATCTGGCCAGGCCTATATTTTTACGGCAGGTCCGTCGGGCCATCGTGCTACAGAAGCTCTATACAGTAGTTGGTTTAAAGTATACCTTTTGAGTTCCCCTTTGCGAAGGGTGAGTCTTTTTTCCTGTCGGTGCGCTGACTGTTGTGTAATGCTCTATTCTAATCTTTTAGATATTTTGGTGGTTCTTACCTTCTCGGGGTGGTTTTTCCCGTTACTGATATCTAACTTCAATATCTTATTGTGTGTTTTTACAATTGTTAGAAGGCCCAGCACTTCGGGGTTCTGGCCTATAAATCAGACAGCATTCTCCTTTATAAAGAGAGACGTCAATCTGTTGGCAATGCCGCTACTTACAGCTTCGTTGTCTCCAACATCATTTCCTTTTTTAAGGCCTAGCTCTTCTAGGTTCTGGCCTATTATCCCAGCAGCATTCTTCTTTATAAAGAGAGTTGTCAGACTGTCTGCAATGCGTTACTTACGGCTTTGTCGTCTCCGACGATGCAAGCAAATAATAGCACACAAGGGAAAATCCAAAACCTAGCTGAAGAGCTACGAAAAGAAGGATGAGGACGGACGTGACATCATTGGGCAATGGCGCCCGTTTGTTTACGTCCCGAGTACCAATAGTAGCCACAATTGAGAGTAACTTTGGAATGGCTCGTCAGTTACTCTGCTACCTTACCATATCATAGTGTTAACTCTATATGGGGTGCAGATAGCTATGTGGCGTATATTTACATACGTCCCCTGCTGATATACGATATCTTAGAGGGAAACCTTTAGGGTACTCGCTCCAGAAGTTAGAATTCTGTGATAACCTTTAGTTAAATTCTCTGGGAATATCTACTGTAGTACATATATACCCTAGGAAGCTACGACATGGCTTGAGCCCAATATATATATATATATATATATATATATATATATATATATATATATATATATATATATATATATATATATATATATATATATATATATATATAAAGAAAGAGAGAGAGAGAGAGAGAGAGAGAGAGAGAGAGAGAGAGAGAGAGAGAGAGAGAGAGAGATATCGAGGACTAGGGTTGAAATTTAGTATTTATAATTTAGCATGATAAAAAGTATTCTAATTTATGTGACTTGATTTTATTTAATGTTTGATGGACGTTGTGATGGTTTATGAAACCCTTTGGATGGAAGGATGCAAGTTGGAAGGATCAGATTGGTGCCTTCGAAAATCTTTGCTTTCGACTCTTGTTGACTAATTGTGGTTTGATGATCGAGAGAAGGAAGTAAGCAAAGCAACTAAGCGCAGGAGAAATAAAGGAAAGAAGAAAGAAACGGAGGAAGGAAGAAATGGAGGATGAAAGAAATGGAGGAAGGAAGGGGAGAATATTCTGAGACATAATCAGCTGTTTTATGATCGACACTCAGAGTATTAAATAGAAATAATTGTTTAAAGTTTTTTAAACTTATATCACATCTCATCAAACTTTTCTTTTTCTATCTTCCTTATTTTAAGGTTTCTTTGGTCCTCGTCTATTTGCAATCTAGAATAAAATAAAATAATCGATTTACCTGTTTGTAATCATATATTTAACCAAATTTAATCATAAGATTTTCCCTTTGCAATTGCAGTGTTTTATAAGGAGTGGTGCATTTGGAAATCTCTTTCTTACGGTTTTATGAAGGTTATTCTTGTAGGGGTAGACCCATCTGCTTCCTCTAGGACATATCCAGTAATATTCTATGTGTTTGGGTTTGTTATTTCTTAGTATGTGATAAGATGATATAGGCTCTTCTCAAGTTCATATTATAATCATGGAAATGTTAGAGTTCTGTTCCTAAGTAGTTTGTCTGTCTCGAGATTTATATTAATTTCTAAAAACCTTTACTGTGATGTCTCCATTTCAGTATAGAAAACCATTCTTTTCCTTATCATATACAGAAAATCTAGTTTTGAGGTAATATTTGTGTTTGTGTTTGCCGACGAGAATATATTTTGATGTGATGATTCGAATTATAACCTCATCTTTTATTCGTCAATATTTCTGAGGGAGGAGAAAAGAGAGTTTTTATTAAGGAGGGCACTCAACGTTCAACACTTAATGAATATAAATGAACTTTAGACTTAAGAATGAATCCATAAATGATTTCTAAAGCAAAAAAAAAAAAAAAAAGTAAAAGTTAAATCTAACAACCTTTTATTTTAGGGATTTTATCATGAGTTCTGTTTGAAAAAAAAAAAAACAGATCTTTGACTAATGAAATGCCAAAGACGCAAGCAAGGAAAGATAGAAGGAGGATCACATTTAAAGAATGAGCAAAAGGAGAATATCTAAGTGAACGTGTTGTTGCAGGCGAAGACACAACCACTACTGCTCGTAACTCATAGGAAGTTTGAACGGTTAGAAATGGAAGGATAGAAATAGTTGAGGAATAGAAAGATTTAGGAGAATGGTCCTACCCAAAAAGGGGAAACCATAGTCTCAGCATAAGCAAAAGAGAAGCAAAATTAGGCTACATGTCGTAAGAAGAGATAGTATCAGAGTAGGAGATTTGCCATTGTTTGTGAGAATAAAGATCCACGAGACAGTAGTAGTACCTACAATGTTTATTATTATTATTATTATTATTATTATTATTATTATTATTATTATTATTATTATTATTATTATTATTATTATTATTATTATAACTGGCTAAGCTACAACCCAAAGTAAAAGCAAGATGATATAAGGCCCTGGCTCCAGCTGGGAAAAAATAACCCAGTGAAGAAGAAGGAAAATAAGCAAATAAATTAACGATATAAGAAGTGATGGAAAATTAAAATCAAATATTCTAAAAACAATAACAATATTCAAACAGATATTTGCAAATATTTAGACATGGGGTGTAACAGAAGAAAAAGAAATGAAAGAACTAGAAAGTAGCCTATATAGTACAAAATTATCAAAGGAATGTTTGAACACATTGCTATCGCACCTTACTGGTGGCTAATTATTATTATTATTATTATTATTATTATTATTATTATTATTATTATTATTATTATTATTATTATTATGCACGCTACAACCCTAGGTGGAAAAGCAAGATGCTATAAGCCCAGGGGCTCCTACAGGGAAAAATATCCCAGTGAGGAAAGGAAATAAGGAAATAAATAAATGAAGAGAACAAATTAACAATAAGTCATTCTAAAATAAGTAACAACGTCAAAACAGACATGTCATATATAAACTATTAACAACATCAAAAACAAAAATGTCATAAATAAACTATAAAAAGACTCATGTCCGCCTGGTCAACACAAAAGCATTTGCTCCAACTTTGAACTTTTGAAGTTCTACTGATTCAACCACCCGATTAGGAAGATCATTCCACAACTTGGTCACAGCTGGAACAAAACTTCTTGAGTACTGCGTAGTATTGAGCCTCGTAATGGAGAACGCCTGGCAATTAGAATTAACTGCCTGCCTAGTATTACGAAGAGGATAGAATTGTCCAGGGAGATCTGAATGTAAAGGATGGTCAGAGTTATAAAAAATCTTATGCAACATGCATAATGAACTAATTGAATGACGGTGCCAGAGATTAATATCTAGATCAGGAATAAGAAATTTAATAGACCGTAAGTTTCTGTCCAACAAATTAAGATGAGAATCAGCAGCTGAAGACCAGACAGGAGAACAATACTCAAAACAAGGTAGAATGAAAGAATTAAAACACTTCTTCAGAATAGATTGATCACCGAAAATCTTGAAAGACTTTCTCAATAAGCCTATTTTTTGTGCAATTGAAGAAGACACAGACCTTATATGTTTCTCAAAAGTAAATTTACTGTCGACAATCACAACTAAAATTTTGAAAGAGTCATACATATTTAAAGAAACATTATCAATACTGAGATCCAAATGTTGAGGAGCCACCGTCCTTGACCTACTTACAATCATACTTTGAGTTTTATTAGGATTCAACTTCATACCCCATAATTTGCACCATGCACTAATTCTAGCTAAACCTCTATTAAGGAATTCACCAACCCTAGATCTACATTCAGGGGATGGAATTGATGTAAATAGAGTAGCATCATCTGCATATGCAACCAGCTTATTTTCTAAGCCAAACCACATGCCATGTGTATATAGTATGAAAAGTGATGGGCCAAGAACACTACCCTATGGAACACCGGATATCACATTCCTATAATCACTATGGTGCCAATCAACAACAACTCTTTGAGATCTATTACTTAAAAAATCAATAATTATGCTAAGAAACGACCCACCCACTCCCAACTGTTTCAGTTTGAAAACAAGGGCCTC
The DNA here is from genome assembly GCF_036898095.1 of Palaemon carinicauda. Lineage (NCBI taxonomy): Eukaryota > Metazoa > Arthropoda > Malacostraca > Decapoda > Palaemonidae > Palaemon > Palaemon carinicauda. The sequence continues at coordinate 52,144 of NW_027172082.1, read as the reverse complement.
ATGATTAACACGGTCAAAGGCAACACTAAAATCAAGGCCAATCATACGAACTTCCCGACCACAATCAAGGGATTTCTGTACAGCATTGGAGATCGTGAGAAGGGCATCACATACTCCAAGGCCTTTACGAAAACCAAACTGCAAACTAGGGAGTAGATGATTACCTTCAGCAAAACTATTAAGACGTTTTGCCAGAAGACGTTCAAAAACTTCAGATAATATGGGAGTTATGGAAATTGGGCGGTAATCAGTGGGATTTGAGCTACCTCAAACACATTTACATAGAGGAGTAACATTACCAATTATCCAACTAGTGTTAAAAGCTCCTCTTCTTGCTAACTTGCGCAAAATAACAGATAACTTTGGAGCTAAGAAATCTGCTGTCTTTATAAAAAACAAAGGAAAAATACCATTTGGGTCTGCACCTCCATAAGCATCAAGGTCCACCAACAGAGCTTTAATTTCACGAGATCGAAAAGCTAAACTAGTTAGTTCAGCCTCAGGAAAACAGGAATGAGGAAGTTCAAGTTTTTCATTGCTCTGTTTACTGTCAAAAACATCAGCCAAAAGGGTTGCCTTTTCCTTTGGACAGTGAGTGACTGAGCCATCTGGTTTAAGTAAAGGAGGAACTGTTGCATCTACACCAAAGAGTACAAATTTAAGGGTAGACCATATTTATGTTCCTAAGTTGTACCAGAAAGTGTTTCTTTTATGGTTAAATTGTACTCCTTTTCAGTTGAGGCATAAACTCTTTGAGTAAAAGCTCGAAGCTGAGTATAGTTGTTCCAGGTCAAATCTGATCTGTTACCCTTCCAAAGATGATAGGCCTCCTGTTTCTCCAAATAAGCACGTCTACAATCATCATTGAACCACGGTTTGTCCTTCACTCGGTACCTTAGCACACGAGAAGGGATACGCCTATCAATTATGTTGACTAGATTTTCATTCAAAGGGACAACAGGATCTACACTATTATATAATTGTGACCAATTCAAGCACAAAAGATCATGTAAAATCCCATTCAAGTCTGCTTGGGATTTCATATAAATTTTACAAGAGTATGATATATCAGGGAAAGGCTACTCAGTCTTCATTAATAATGAAATCAAGGCATGATCAGATGTTTTACATATGGTAAGGCGATCTACACACACATCAGATGTCCCGACTGGAGAACCAACCTTACTAGCTATAACGCCAGGGGAGTCAGTGTATACGAGGTCCAAGCAATTACCAGACCTGTGAGTAGCTTCATTTATGATTTGCTCACAGCCTGATTCAGAGGCAAAGTCTAAAGCTCTTAAGCCATGGCGATCGGTAGGAGAGATAGAACTTTACCACTCCCTATAATGATCATTAAAATCACCAACAAAGACAAAAGAAGCCTTTCTATCATCTTCTTGTATCTTAGCCATAATGGTAAGAAGACAATTGAAGATAGAATCATCTATGTATGGATTCCGGTAGATCGAACACAAATAAAAGTTGTTATGCCTGCCACAAACTTTTATTACCTGAATCTTATGACATCCACATTGATAGCAGGACTTATGAGAAGCAGGGTACTCGGTCCTAATATACACCGCCATTCCCCTAGCCCTAGGGATGGCATCACGTTTCAACATTATTGGCTTCTTAAAACCATTTATAAGGAGCTCAGATGAGTGCCTCATATTAGAAACCAAAGTTTCTGAGCACAAAAGAATATCATACTGTCTGGACGCAACTGTAAGGTCTTGAATATTTGCATGAAGACCACGAATGTGCAATACAGAAGACGACATGGACGAAATCTAGGACGTACTGGTCCCGAATTTGCTCAATGTCTCCAGACAGCATAAGAATTAATAGAAATAAAAAAGAATTATAACAAAAACAATACGTACAGAATTATAAAACAAAGTGATTGATGATACCCATAGACTATAGTAAAAAGTCGGAAAAACTGGTCAACATGGAGGAGCCGATACACCATGCAAGGCTAAATACCCTCCAAGATAGCCACTTCAACTGAAGGGAGGACAGTAAGGATGGTTTTGAGAAGAAAAATAATCAGAAAAAGGAAAAGGAAAAGACAACCTCAAGATAAACCACCAGGCATCCATGGCCCTTCTATTAAGCCTGCCCAACACACCATTTAGAAAAAAAACAAGAGGAAAAAAAAAATAATATAGAATAGTGTGCCTGAGTGTACCCTCAAGCAAGAGAACTCCAACCCAAGACAGTGGAAGACCATGGTACAGAGGCTATTGCACTACCCAAGACAAGAGAACAGTAGTTTAATTTTGGAGTATTCTTCTCCTAGAAGAGCTGCTTACCACAACTAAAAAGTCTCTTCTACCCTTACCAAGAGGAAAGTACACTGAACAACTTGCAGTACAGTAATTAACCCCTTGGGTGAAGAAGTGTTAAGTATCTCATTGTTGTCAAGTGTATGAGGAAAGACGAGAATATGTAAAGAATAGGCCAAATTATTCTGTGTAAGTGTAGGCAAAGAAAAAATAAGCCGTGACCAGAGAGAGGGATCCAATGCATTACTGTCTGGCTAGTCAAACAATCCAATACCTCTCTAGTGGTAGTATCTCAATGGGCGGCTGGTGCCCTGGCCAACCTACTACCTATAAAATGGCAGAAACGGGAGCATGGCCAGTTGAAAATAGAATAGAGTGTACCAACCGTGTGTCACACAATTGTACATAATTATTTGGTATATGTTATGCTTTTATGTGCGCTCTTCCCTCGCACTAAAAAGAACCTGAATGATCATGTCTCCGTTTTGCTCTGTAACATTGTCTGTCTCTCGAACAGGTTATGTCCTGTTGCCTTGAGGTTTTGTATATAAAGAAGAGTGTTCCTTAATAAACAACTTAGTTGATTGCATCCTGCCTTTGAGTTCACAATCCTCACTCGGCACCGTCACATTGGTGACCCCGGAAGTCGACTCGCTCCACTACCTTCCACCCCCACCTCCCTCGCCCCTCCAGTGTTGGTACTATGACGGACTCTACTACAGCAGTTGGCGCTGCGGCCACCCCATTGAAACTTTCACCGTTCGCCAGCAGAGAGGCGTTTGCTTGGTTTCAGCGGGCAGAAGTCCAGTTTCGTATCAGGGGCGTGACTCGCTCAATCACCAAAGCGGATTATGTTCTCGCGGCGATACCCGAGGACACTTTCCCAGAAATATCCGACTGGCTTTGTGAACAAGGAGACACCCCAATAGCGTATGACGCCCTCAAAACATACCTTCTGCAGCAGTACTCGCCGTCGCCAGCCGCCCGTATAGCAAAGCTTTTTCAGCTCTCGCAACAACCATTGTGGGACCAAAGGGCTTCGCTAGCCCTCTGGGAAATGACCAGTATCGCTCGCCTTCAACCTGCCGCAGACGGCTCTCCTCGTGAGGTGAACTTACTTCGTGCCCTTTGGGTATGCCGTTTACCTGAACCTGTACGCGCTGCCATACCCGATGTCGATAGTTTACCCATAAAGGACTTGATGACCAAAGCCGACGCCCTTATGGACAGCCACTTCAAGACCTCCATCAACGCCTCCACCCCTGACGACGAGGATGCCTATTCAACGTCAACCAAAGCTGACATGAATGCCGTAGGACATACACGCCTACCCCGTGACGTGCCGAAGCGGCGACAAAGCCGCCCACCACCCACCAATCGCTCGCGCCCCAACGAATGACTTCTACAGCCACTTACTACCTCCCATCCGCCGCAGTTTTGCTACTACCACTTCAGATTCGGGGCAACCGCGAAGAAATGTGCCAAAGATTGTCAGTGGCCAAAAAATGTGTAAGTAGGCCATCGCTTGTGGCGGTGGCCTCTCATGTTTCTAATCTTTTCTTTTTACAGGATGCAGGAACGGGCGTGCGATTTTTGGTAGACACGGGTGCTTGTCGTTCTCTTTTGCCAAGGAAACTCTTCAAGGCACGACGTAGTCTGTCTACATCTGCCGACATCCGCTTATTAGCTGCCAACGGATCTGCGATACCAAACTACGGTTACGAGAACCTCACATTATCGTTCGGAAACGATAAATTCAATTGGAAGTTTCTTGTTGCTGACGTCACAATGCCAATCCTCGGTGCGGATTTCCTCTCTCATTTCCACCTTCTGGTCAATGTCGCCCACCGACGATTGGTCAACGCAGACTCGTACTTGTCGACACCTCTTCAACCAGCCCCCTTTAACCTCGCTCTCCACATCAGCGCACCCACGGATGCCTACGCCCACCTCCTCATGTCGTACCCGGATTTTCCATCCAGAACTTTGCTAAACGCCCACGGTTCCTGCCAAGCACGGTATTTATCACCATATCAAGACGACGGGACCCCCAGTCTTTGCAAAATTCAGACGTCTGGCACCAGAACGATTGGCAGCCGCCAAACAGACGTTCGCCGAAATGGAGGAAATGGGCGCCGAAATGGAGGAAATGGGCCTTTGCCAAAAGGCCACCAGCCCATGGTTGTCACCCTTACATATCGTTCTGAAGAAAGACGGCTCCCTCCGTCCGTGCGGGAATTACTGCCGCCTGAACATGCAAACAGAACGGGATCACTACCCCCTCCCAAACATTGCCGACGTGACCTACCTGCACAAAGCGAAGGTTTTCTCTACGCTCGACCTCTTGAAGGGGTATTATCAGGTGCCTATGAACCCAGAAGACATCTCCAAGACCGCCATCACCACTCCGTTTGGTACATACACCTTCAATTACTCCTGTTTTGGCCTTCGTAATGCTGGGGCAACGTTTCATCGTCTCATGGATGGCATCTTAGGGGATCTCCCTTTCTGTGTATGTTATGTAGACGACATACTTGTGTTCTCCTCCTCAAAAGAGGAACACCTCCATCACCTGCGCATCGTGCTCGACCGCCTGCAACAAAACGGCCTTGTAGTCCGGTACGACAAGTGTACCTTTGGCGCCAACGAAGTGTCGTTCTTAGGGCACCGTATCACTCCTTAAGGAGTCCATCCCCTCCCTGAGAAGGTAGCAGCCGTTCAGAACTTCCCCGCGCCCTCGACCGTCAAAGCTCTGCAGGAATTCTTGGGCATGATCAACTATTATCACCGTTTTCTGCCAGCCATTGCCGCCACTCTTGCTCCCCTCTACGCCTCCCTCAAGGGCAAGCCAAAGGACCTGAAGTGGTGTCCCCTTCAAGAAGCAGCCTTCTGCAATGCAAAGAAGGCCCTATCAACTGCTGCAGCTCTCACTTTTCCTATCCCACACGCCCCTCTCCTTCTCTCCACCGATGCCAGCGACGTCGCTATTGGTGCAGTACTCAACCAGGTGGTCAAAGGCTCGCCCCGCCCATTGGCCTTCTTCAGCAGAAAACTGTCCAAGGCAGAATCGGGTTATTCTACCTTCGATCGAGAATTGCTGGCGGTGCACTTGGCTGTCCGTCACTTTCGCCATTTCTTAGAAGGTACACCCTTCGTCATTCGCACAGACCAAATGCCTCTGGTGCACGCCTTCACTCGACAGTCTGACGCCTGGTCCACCCGTCAATGCCGACATCTCTCCGCCGTGGCTGAATACAATTGCACCCTCCAATATGTCCCTGGGAAAATGAATCCCGTTGCCGATGCCCTGCCAAGAAACATGTTGGCTGCCATTCAACTGGGATTGGATTACAACACCCTGGCTGAAGCCCAACGACAGGATCCAGAGTATCAAGCTTGTAGGACATCCTGCACGTCCCTCTGTTGGGAAGATTTTCCCCTCAAAGACTCCAACACCACACTCCTCTGTGATGTCAGTACTTATAGACCGCGACCTTGGATTCCTGCTCCCATGCGCCGACAGGTGTTTGATTTCATTCATGGCCTTTCAAATCCCTCGTGCCGTTCTACTGCACAGCTGCTGAAGGCAAAGTTCATTTGGCACGGCATTTCTAAGGATGCTAAGGATTGGGTCCGTGCCTGTACTTCTTGCCAAACTTCCAAAGTACATCGACACGCGGATTCAGGAGTGGGCACCTTTCCTCAACCTCAGCGTCGTTTTGCACACATTCACGTCGACGTTGTAGGCCCCGTACCCACATCACAAGGACATCGTTACCTGTTTACCGTCATCGACCGCTCCACTCATTAGCCTAAAGCCATTCCCAAGGAAACTGCAACGTCCGCCTCATGTACATCTGCCTTACTCTCTGGATGGATTTCAAGATTCGGTATCCCTGAGCATATTACTTCTGACAGGGGAACCACTTTCACCTCTCAATTGTGGACGTCATTAGCGAATCTCCTGGGCATCACCCTACATCAGACAACGGCCTACAACCCCGCTGCCAATGGAATAGTTGAACGTTTTCATCGCACCCTCAAAGCAGCTTTGATGTCCCGCTACAAGGATTGCAACTGGTTTACTCAGCTTCCCTGGGTCCTCCTTGGACTAAAGACCATTCCTAAAGACGCCCTTGACGTCTCGGCAGCCGAAATGGTGTATGGCGACCCGTTGGTCGTCCCTGCCGAATTTTTTTCCTTTTACAACCTCCTCCAACGATCTCCAGCGCATACGTCACGTCGTGGGAAAATTTACTCCGTGCCGCCAGACTTGCAAGCCCCCAGCGAAGCATCACATACCAACGGACTTGCACTCTGCAACGCACGTCTTCCTGCGCAACGACACTAGCAAGCCACCACTAACGCCCCCTTACACGGGCCCTTTCCTTGTGATCCGACGCAGTCCGAAAGCATTCCTACTAAACATTAGGGGCAAAGAAGACTGGGTGTCCATTGATCGTCTAAAACCTGCTTATCTTCTGCCAGATGACCCGCCTACAGTTCGCCTCTCTAGATCAGGGCGCCCTATTTAACATGTACAGTATGTCATTTTTAGGGGGGGGGGGGGGGGAGAGCCATGTACCAACCGTGTGTCACACAATTGTACATAATTATTTTGTATATATTATGCTTATATCTGCGCTCTTCCCTCGCACTAAAAAGAACCTGAATGATCATGACTCTATTTTGCTCTGCCTCTCGAACAAGTTATGTCCTGTTGCCTTGAGGTTTTGTATATAAAGAAGAGTATTCCTTAATAAACAACTCAGTTGATTGCATCCTGCCTTTGAGTTCACAACCCTCACTCGGCACCATCACAAGAGTATAAAAAGGTGATGCTATTTCATAATATCATAACATCAGATGACAATCGGATAGTTAAGGAGGTTTCGGAAGATTAAATAAGAGAACCATAGGGGGAATGTTTGGGGAAAAAGTATCATATAATTATGCAATAGATTTGATATTAAAATGGAAGAGGTAAGGAAGTATGAAAAGAAAGAACTCAAAGAAGAAATAAAAAAGTGGAGTAGCAAATAATATTAAAAGAAAAATAGAAGAAAAGAAAGCAGAGAGGACCAAACTGAGGTTTGTGAATAGTAATGGTAGAAGAGATTACAAAAGAGAACTTGACACTAATGAGGTTGTAATAGTTATGAAAACCAGGTTGAATATGCTAGAATTAAAAGAAAATTAAAGAAATGGTAATGACAATGATAGGCTTTGTGTATTGTGTAGGGAGGCAGAGGATACTACTGAGCTTAATCTTAAATGAAATGAGTTAAGGAGATTTAGAAATAATAACATAGAAATAGGGAATTTAGAAACCTCAACTAAATAGGCTGCCTGGTATATTGGAAAGGCCCTTCAAGGTAGAAGTAAAAGTATGCAAGCTCTGAAGCTGTCTGTGTAGGAGGTAACTAATGGTAATGAGCTTTTTGCAGAATGAAGCGCTTTGCTCCCCTTAACACGTTTCATCAACTGTAGTAGTGTGAATCCCATACTCACAGTGCTGTAGAGAGAGCAACGAGGAACCTGGAACTGAGAAGACCACATATAACCACTTCTTAAAAATAGATATAAACTTTTTTCGATATATGATTATTGATATTAGAATTATTTTCATAATTTAATATTGTTTAGGCTAATATTTAGCAATTTTATGTGATTATCATTAAGTATTTGCATAAAAATATTTTTCCGCGAATATTAATCTTCAAAATACAGGAACATTTTTTTTTTCTGACAACTATTATCAGAATTGTCTCCCTACGTATCTCCTTTTCATCTTTAGAAGGTAAAAAGCACAGGAGTGCTTTTCCTATATGGGACTAATCTTGATCATAATGATGTATTCAATAGTTAACCTGCAGATTAATATCAATAAGAACATAAACCCATTGTGACATCGAGTGGTAAAATTAATATCTGGCAGCGTTGCCAGTGGGAAATTATTAATCCCTAAGACCTATGAACAAGAAATCCCAAGATTCAATAAAATTGTGCTTTACACCAGATTATACTAGATTATATAAATGAGTGAATTCATAAGACACCTACTATAGTTTTAAAGCAATATTGTCTTGTGAATTCATGCATTTTATTGAAAAAACCCAAGGTTTTCTCTTCTTTACTATTGTGATGTTTGGTTATAGGATGTGTACTGAATCCAGCATGTTGTTTACCTGCAAATAGTGAAGAGTTATTAGTAGTTATTCCTGAGCTGATCCCATCTAGAGTTGTCAATTTTTCTTGGGAAGGATTTAATATGTTGGTATTCTTAAAATACGTTTACTATATTTATGACTACATTGTTCTGTGACAACCAACTCCCAATTGAGCGTGGAGCGTCTCAAAAACAATCTGACAAACCAAAACATTGCCAAACAACAATAGAGCATCGCTCTTGTCTCAAAAACAATCTGACAAACCAAAACATTGCCAAACAACAAAAGAGCATCGCTCTCGTCTCAAAAACAAACTGACAAACCAAAACATTGCCAAACAACAATAGAGCATCGCTCTCATCTCAAAAGCAAACTGACAAACCAAAACATTGCCAAACAACAAAAGAGCATCGCTCTCGTCTCCTAAACAAACTGACAAACCAAAACATTGCCAAACAACAATAGAGCATCGCTCTCGTCTCAAAAACAAACTGACAAACCAAAACATTGCCAAACAACAAAAGAGCATCGCTCTCGTCTCAAAAATAAACTGACAAACCAAAACATTGCCAAACAACAAAAGAGCATCGCTCTCATCTCATAAACAATCTGACAAACCAAAACATTGCCAAACAACAATAGAGCATCGCTCTCGTCTCAAAAACAAACTGACAAACCAAAACATTGCCAAACAACAAAAGAACATCGCTCTCGTCTCAAAAACAAACTGACAAACCAAAACATTGCCAAACAACAAAAGAGCATCGCTCTCGTCTCAAAAACAAACTGACAAACCAAAACATTCCCAAACAACAAAAGAGCATCGCTCTCGTCTCAAAAACAATCTGACAAACCAAAACATTGCCAGACAACAATAGAGCATCGCTCTCGTCTCAAAAACAAACTGACAAACCAAAACATTGCCAAACAACAAAAGACCATCTCTCTCGTCTCAAACAAAAACTTCCAAACAACAAAAGAGCATCGCTCTCGTCTCAGAAACAAACTGACAAACCAAAACATTGCCAAACAACAAATGAGCATCGCTCTCGTCTCAAAAACAAACTGACAAACCAAAACATTGCCAAACAACAATAGAGCATCGCTCTCGTCTCAAAAACAAACTGACAAACCAAAATATTGCCAAACAACAAAAGAGCATCTCTCTCATCTCAAAAACAAACTGCCAAACAACAAAAGAGCATTGCTCTCGTCTCAAAAAAAAAAAACTGACAAACCAAAACATTGCCAAACAACAAATGAGCATCGCTCTCGTCTCAAAAACAATCTGACAAACCAAAAAATTGCCAAACAACAATAGAGCATCGCTCTCGTCTCAAAAACAAACTGACAAACCAAAACATTGCCAAACAACAAAAGAGCATCGCTCTCAAAAGACTTAAATCCTACTCCAGTACAAAACTATAAAGAATCACATCCTTTCTTTGAGGTAATTAATAAACGCTTGAATCCTAATATCAAAACAACTCTTTTCACTTATCTACAAAGCACAGCATGTTTTATCCATATAATGTTGCACAATACATGTAACACTTGAAGAAATGTCATGCCGTTTCACACATGACTTTTCACTAAAACTCTTACCTTCGTCAATTGTCCTTACATAAGTTCGGAGGCACCATTCAATTTAGGACAATCGATTATTCCTGGCTAGCCTATCTACAACAAACAACCTTGGCATAGACTAATACTGTGTACATCATAGGTATAGGCTAATATTGTAATCTCAGACTTAAAGTTACTTGACTCTTGCTGTGGAGAAGGACGGATCTTCATTTGCAGTGGAGGTTGAGGGAAAGGCTGGTTCCTGAGTTTTTTTTTTTATTCTTACTTCTACAAGTGCTAGTACATGTCAGGTACTCCAAAATGGTACCCTGTAATACAAAGTCTTCGTTTAGGACAGTGATCCTATGTCAAACAACATGCAATTCATAGCCTAGGGTATACTGTACTCTTACCTTACCTACTGGTTACACTGCACAGTTAGCCTGGCAACTCAAAGTATAACTGCACAAATCTGAGAATAGTATTACACATCTTTACTTACGGTTGGTGGCACAATTTCAACCAAATGCAATCACAGCAAAAAGCAGTTTCAATACTGACAAAATTATCGTATCCTTATTTGATACATTTAAAAAATTAACCACAATAGACAATATCAAGTGTTATTAAAACACCAATTATAACTAAGACAAGTGCATACCTTTTACAAGGGAGAAAGTAAGAATTTCACACAATAATAAGGGGGAGCAACACCGTTTCCCCTCTACACTGGTCGCTGTCGGCTTCGAAGAGTGCGCTCTGAGCTTACCTCGCCCAACTATGCCGGAGGCTCACACAACTACGCCTTTGTTTGCCTTGGCAGTCATTCACAAACTCTAGACCACAGACACAACTACTCCTTTGTTACGCCTCTCTACACCTCTGTGTATGCACACTCGATCCTACATCATCTCAATTACGTGTGGCTAACATAACATTTTGATGAGATGAAAACCAATTCGTTTATTAAGTCTAAAAATCATAAATGGAATTACCATTCAGTTAAATGAAGCATTTCTGTCATTACACATGAGTTGAGGGAGAATAGTGTCTTTAGCTTAAGGAGACTGTCCGCCATGACCGCCATTTTTTTTTTCTAATGATCCGAAATACACCATTTCTATATATGTTTTATATTTATATAATATCTTCATCACATGAAAGTTTCAAGTCATTTGATCAAAAACTCCTTGATTTATTAGCAAAAATCATTATTTAAGAAAATATTTAGGTACATTTTTCTCCACTAATAAGAACCAATTGTATTGAAACCTTTACCATAAAAACTACTTTCTAAACTAAATAATTCTGTGACACGGAATTTTGGTTCTCCGTTTTGTTTTCCTTTATAAATTTGTATTCTTTTTTCTTGTCTAGAAGTAAAATAATCGTGAAAAAAGGTGAAACGAAAAATCAAAATTGCTTTCAAGGAAATTTGGGGATTTTCATTCTTCTTTACAATTATATCTTTCTCTCTGAAATCGAACGTTAAATAAGTGAGAAAATGTACCTAAGTATGAATCAGTATGTTGTTGGTTTAAGTGTTCCTAAAGATTTGCTACAAATTTACGCTTCTTTTCCTAAAGAGATTAATATAACATTATTATGATAATTTTTTTTTATTCCTACATAAACGCACCCTAAACAAGGCATTTGATCCTTAAGTTTACTATTACTCTTGGTGTAAGGATGGTCTGTTCTCTCTATGACCTTAGGTAACATTGACCTTTCTATGAAGTTCACGAGGATATTGTGAAAACACAATGTACATACAAACTGCAAGTAAACAAACACCTTCCTTATAACTTCTATACATCTTTGGAAACTCAGTCTGCTGTTCTTTTAGCTGGTAGTTTTCATTCACCTACCCTCTACCAATGCGTCCCATTTCTGCCAGACATACGAGATGTCAAAATATAAGTGAAAAAATTCCTATATATGCAAAAATAAACACACAAAGACGATTTTGTCAAACTCAGTCTTGCAGATGACGCAGTAAGAATGGTGTCATCATTTGAAGATTACTATATCTTTATTATTTGTAAAAATAATTTGCTGAATTTTCTTGTGACGGGTGAGAAAGGCTGTGACTCAAAAGGCAAGATGAAAGTTGCTGAAGGTTTTATTACAGAGCATCCAGTTTATTTATACATCTAGTCCGTGCAAGAAAGGCATAAAATACAACAGGAAATTACATGTCCAATGACAACCTGTTCTGTTAACAGTAAACGGTCAGAAAAATAGACAAGTTGATTCAGGTTAATGTCAGTGAGAAGGGAGAGCGAAGATACAAAGGATTAAAAATGCAAAAAAGAGAAATGTCGTTACTCTGTACGATCGTTTGACACACGGTTGGTGCATGGCTCCCCTCCTAAAAATGAAATACTCTACATGTTAAATAGGGCGCCCTGATCTTGAGAGACGAACTGTAACCGGGTAATTTGGCAAGAGATAAGCAGGCTTTAGACGATCAATGCAGACCCAGTTTTCTTTGCCATGAATGTTTAGTAGGAAGGCTTTCACACTGCTTCGGATCACAAGGAAAGGGCCTCGTTAGCAGTGGCTTGCTATTTTTGTTGCGGAGGAAGACGTGCGTTGCAGAGTGCAATTCTGTCGGTGTGTGATGCTTTGCTGGGGGCTTGTAAGTCTGGCGGCATGGAGTAGATTTTCCCACGACGTGACGTATGCTTTGGAGGTCATCATAGGAGGTTGAAGAAGGGAATAATTTGGCGAAGACGACCAACTGGTCGCCAAACACCATTTTAGCTGCCGAGACGTCCAGGGCATCTTTAGGAGTGGTCCTCAATCCCAGGAAGACCCAGGGAAGCTGAGTAAACGAGTTGGAGTCCTTGCAGTGGGACATCAAAGCTCATAGAGGAGGCTGGTTTTAGAGTTGTTAAGGGGGACGTCTCCCCAAAGGAGGGATGTGCAGGATGTCCTATGTGCATCATACTCTAGATCCTGTCCTTGGGCTTAAGCCAAGGCATTGTAATCCAATCCCCGTTAAACGACCGCCAACGTGTTGCTTGATAGGGCATCGGCCACGGGTTTTATTTTCCCAGGAACATGTTGAAAGGTACAATTGTATTCAGCCATGGCGGAGAGATGTTGGCGTTAGCAGGTGGACCAGGATTCAGACAGTCGAGTGAAGGCGTTCACCAGAGGCATGTGGTCTGTGCGAATGACGAAGGGAGTACCTTCTAAGAAATGGCGAAAGTGACGGACAGCCAAGTGCACCGCCAGAAATTCGCGATCGAAGGTAAAATAACCCGATTCTGCCTTGGACAGTTTTCTTCTGAAGAAGGCCAAGGGGCGGGGCGAGCTGTTGACCACCTGTTCATGTACTGCACCAATAGTGATGTTGCTGTCATCGGGGGAAAGAAGGAGAGGGGTATGTGGGATGGGAAAAGTGAGAGCAGCAACGGCTGATAGGGCATTCTTTGCATTGCAGAACGTCGCTTCTTGAAGAGGACCCCACTTCAGGTGTTTTGGCTTGCCCTTGAGGGAAGCGTAGAGGGGAGCAAGAGCGGTGACAATAGCTGGCAGAAAACGGTGATAATAGTTGATGAAGCCCAAGAATTCCTGCAGTGCTTTGACGGCCGAGGCTGTGGGGAAGTTCTGAACGGCTGCTACCTTCTCAGGGAGTGGATGGACTCCTTTAGGAGTGATGCGGTGCCCTAAGAACGACACTTCGTTGGTGCCAAAGGTACACTTGTTGTACCAAACTACAAGGCCATTTTGTTGTAGACGGTCGGGCACTATGCGCAGGTGACAGAGGTGTTCCTCTTTTGAAGAAGAGAACACGAGTATGTCGTCCACATAACATACACAGAAGGGGGAGATCCCTAAACTTCCATCCATGAGATGTTAAAAAGTGGCCCCAGCATTACGAAGGCCAAAACAGGAGTAATTTAAGGTGTATGTACCGAACGGAATGGTGATGGTAGTCTTGGGGATATGTTCTGGTTTCATGGGCACCTGATAATACCCCTTCAGGAGGTCAAGCGTGGAGAAAACCATCACTTTGAGCAGGTAGGAGGTCATGTCCGCGATGTTTGGGAGGGGATAGTTATCCAGTTATGTTTGCATGTTCAGGCGCCTGTAATCCCCGCACAGACGGAGGGAGCCGTCTCTCTTCAGGAAGATGTTTATGGGTGACGAAAATGGGCTGGAGGCCTTCTGGCAAAGGTCCATTTCCTCCATTTCGGGGAACGTCTGTTTGGCGGTTGCCAATTAATCAGATTCCAGACGTCTGAATTTTGCGAAGACTGGGGATCCCCTTGTCTTGATATGGTAATAAATACCATGCTTGACAGGAGCCGTGGGCGTTTGGCGAAGTTCTGAACGAAAACTTTCGGGTACGAAGTGAGGAGGTGGGCGTTGGCATCAGTGGGTATGCTTATGTGAAGAGCGAGGTAGGAGGGGGCTGGTTGAAAAGGTGTCGACATGCATGAGTCTGCGTTGACCAATTGCCAGTGGGTGACATCAACCAGGTGGAAGTGAGTTAGGAAATCCTAACCAAGGATTGGCAATGTGACATCATCAACAAGAAATTTCCAATTAAATTTACCATTTCTAAACGATAATGTGAGGTTCTCCTAACCATAGGAGGGTATCACAGATCCGTTGGCAGCTACCAGGCGGACGTTGGCAGACTTAGAATATGTCGTGCTTTGAAGAGTTCCCTTGGAAAAAGAGAACGACAAGCACCCGTGTCTACCAAAAATCACATGCCGGTTCCTGCATTATGTAAAAAGAAAAGATTAGTAAATCGGGAGGCCACCGCCACGAGCGATGGCCTACTTACACGTTTTTTGGCCACTGAAAATCTTTGGCACAATTCTTTGCGGCAGCCCTGAATATGTAGTGGCAGTAGTAAAATTGCGGCCAAGGGGCGGCAGTAAGTGGTTGTAAATATCATTAGTTGGGCAGCGACCAAGTGGCGGGTGATTGGTGGCTTTGTCGCTTCTCCGACACATCACGGGGTACGTGTGTATGTCATACGGCATTCACGTCAGCTTCGGTTGACGTTGAATAGGTGTCCTCTTCGTAAGGAGTGGAGGGGTTGAAGGAGGTCTTGAAGGTCGTGAAGTGGCTGTCCATAAGGGCGTCGGCTTTGGTCATCAAGTCCTTTATGGGTTAACTATCCAAATCAGGTATGGCAGCGCATACAGGTTCGGGTAAACGGCATACCCAAAGGGCGAAAAGTAGGTTCACCTGACGAGGAGAGCCAACTGCGACAGGTTGCAGGCGAGCGATAGTGGTCATTTCACTGAGGGTGAGCAAAGCCCTTTAATCCCACAACGGTTGTTGAGAGAGCTGAAAAAGCTTTGCTATACGGGCGGCTGGCGACAGAAGGTATGCTTTGAGAGTGTCATATGCTAGTGGGGTGTCTCATTGTTCACAAAGCCTGTCGGAGATGTCAGGGAAAGTGTCCTTGGGTATCGGCGAGAGAACATAATCTGCTTTGGTGGTTGAGAGAGTCACGACCTTGATGCGGAACTGTATTTCTGCTCACTGAAACCAAGCAAACGCCTCTCCGCTGGCGAACGACGAAAGTTTGAATGGGGCGGTGCCAACTTCCGTGAAGTCTGCCATAGTACTATTGATGGGGATGGAGAGGCGTGAGGAGTGAGTCGACTTCTTGGGTCACCAATGTGACGGGCTGAGAGAGGCTGTGACTTAAAACGCAGGATGAAAGCACCTGAAGGTTTTATTATAGAGCATCCAGTTTATATATATATATATATATATATATATATATATATATATATATATATATATATATATATATATATATATATATCAAGTCCATGCAAGAAGGACATAAGATATAAAATGCAATTTCATGTCCAAGCGACAACTGGTTCTGTTAACAGTTAATGGTAAGAAGAACAGACAAGTTGATTTAGGTCGCTCTCAGTGTAAGGAAAGAGCGAAGATACAAAGGATAATATTTACAAAAAAGAGAAATGTCGTTAATATGTACGATAGTATGACACATGATTGATACATTCTGGAGAGTATTCACAATATTTTTATGCATATATAGAAGCAATAAAAGCATTTTCAATTTGAAAGTTTGTATGTCAGAACTCCATGGCAAACAGTCCCCTTGAGATCCCCCCTGATTGTTCTAAGGAAGGGCTTAGCATTTTCCATTTCAAAAATTTCTGTTCATTCATTACTAGAAGGCTTAACGGTAAGTTTGGGTTTGCTTGGCTTCATCAACAGTTTAGCTAGCTCTGTGTGTGCAGGCCCATATAGTTTGTCCTTTAAGTCTTGCAAGGTCACTGATATGCTGCTTCAACAATGATAAACAGCCTCCTGGATAGCAGGGTTTAGCTTACTCAAGATAGCCTGCTCTAACAGATCTTCTGACAAGTAGGATTTAGTAACTTACTCATATTCTTTCTTAGCAATGTCCTACTCCATCAAAAACCATCTGAGATCGTGGCCATCCTCTGCCAGGGCAATCATACCAAAGAGCTCCTCACGCAGCAAATGACGGTATTAGGTGACTCGTACCCACTGTCCAAATCATGTTTCCCGCAATCAGGTGAACTGGACCTTCAAGTCAGCGTAAAAAGATATTTTTCTTATCTGACGAGGAGTACTTGGGAGATTCGTGGATGGTTTGATGGAACAGGCTCCACCAACCTGTCCAACAGTTCTTACCACCTTAAAAAATGGGGGAGTACTAGTGTATTATTACATCCAACCAAGAAAAATCGACACCATTAGTATGGGATAAATATAATACTAATGAATGGATATTTTTCCAGGTATGTAAGCAGCTGTCATTTAACTTGAGATAACCAATACCATATTATTCCAGGTATGTATGAAGCTGTCATTTCACTTAGGATAATTAATATCATACAGAACACTGGTGAGAGGTGGAACAGAAACTATGCAGAGAAAGGTAACAGCAGAAGAGACAACTAGAAGTAGCCCCATGTAGAAGCAGCAGTTAGGGAGTAAACAAGCGGAACACCACAATATATTCAAGCTTAATATCAAGAAAGAAGGAGACATCCTACTTATAAGTAATATAGAGTAAAATCAGTAAGGTAAGATTGAAATTTGTTACCAGCAGGCATTGGGTGATAAATTTTCACTATAGAACGGGACTAGTTTACATAAAACATAAAGTGTAAACTACCTTAAGTTGGTTGCATAAACACACAAGAGCTGCAATTAACATGCGAATTAGGTTAGAATTACATTTGTTAGTTAGTAAATAGTTAATTTTGTGGATTTCATTTGTCTAGCGTAATTCAGTTAAGAAGTAAAAATGCCCCCTGGACATCAAGCATCCAGAAAAGTTTAGCATTGTTGCTGAACCAAATTCTGTTGCAACACAATGGCAACAGTGGTGTGAAGAAATTATGATTTACATTGAAACTTTAGGTACCCTAAAAGATGGCCAAAAGAATGCATTATTACTGCACAAAGCTGGTAGAGAGGTTTGGTAAGGGTTTAAACACTACAACCTACCAATGATACTAGTGAAGCTGCTATTAAGGCTCTTACCACATATTTTGCCCCTCAGGTCAATAAATGTCTTAAAAGGTATCAATTCGCAGCACAGGCATATCAGAAAGACAATGGAATTTTATATGTGCTTTTTACTAGACTTAAGAATTTAGCTGTTTCATGTGAATTTCTAGAGTTAGAAAATGTTATCATAGATCAAGTTATTGCCCATTGCACATCACAAGAGCTAAGAAAGAATTATTGGAGATAGATATTTAATACTAAAAAGGGTATTGATTATTGGCAGAGTTCTAGAAACATCAAATAAGAAAAGTAATATTATAAGTAATTTTACCTGCAATAGAATGGAAAACTCTAAAACTAGCAAGATTGGCTCAAGCTTGAAAGACAATGTGAATCAGAGTAAGAATACGTCAATGCTTAGTCATAGGAAATTGCTAAACTCTAATGCTCAAAAATATCAGAATCAGACCTATACACAGAAGCCACGAGAAAAACCCAAATGCTATATGTGAGGTAAAACTGATCATCTTGCATACGAAGCAAGGAAATGCCCTCCTACAGGACAAACAATGCCAGATGTGTAGAAAGATGGGACATTTTTCAAATATTTGATGATTCCTAAACACTACATAAAGGAAATATGTGCAGCAGTTAATACAATAGGGCAAGAAAATAATGCGGAAAATGGTTATGATAATCACAGTAGGTCAGAAACTGATTTTGCATTTCTCATGAATTCCGTTAACAAGTGTGCAAAGAAACACATATTGGTAAAAGAGATCATAAATGGTAAACCAATTGTAATGCAAGTTGACACAGCAGCTGATGTATCAATTATGTGTGAGAAACCAGCTAAAACCATTCCTAATTTGTTATTAGAAGACACAAATAGAGTTTTGAAAGGTCATAATGGTTTTGATATTAAGGTAATAGGTGCTCCAAACGTAGAAGTACAGTATAAATATCAGAAATTGACAGAATGCCATTAACGGTAGTGAAAGGTAAAGGACAAACTTTACTAGGTTTGGACTGTTACATTTTATAAAATTAGATCGGCCTAGCATTTTGAAGGTTACAAATACACAAGATGAACACAAGAATGAAGTGTGTATGGATAATTTTCTATCAGAGTTTCAAGATGTATTGGAAGAAAAAGTTGGTACAGTAAAGAACGCAAAGGCAATTTTAGTTTTAAAATCAGATAGTACTCCTAGATTTTTTGCTCCAACACCACTACTATGTGCATTGAAAAGTGCAGATAAAACAAAAATAAAAAGGTTAGAAAGTGAACGTTCTTGGCCAAAGTTACATACTCATACTGGAGTACATCATTAGTTCCTATTTTGAAGGAAAACGGTCAGGTTAGGGTATGTGGAGATTACAATGTAACGTTGAATCCACAGCTTCAGGTAGCTCAACATTCATTACCAAATCCAAAAGACATGTCTGCAACTATATCAGGATGTTATGCATTTTCTATGTTAGATCCTAGACAATCATTTCAACAAGAACTATGTACAGTAAACACATCCTTAGGTTTGTATACGCCAAAGACATTGCCTTATGGAGTAGCAAGCAGTCAAGCTATATGGCAACAAACTATGGATAAGAGGTTTTCAGGAATGCAAGTAGTATCCATATTCAAATATGATATTTTAGTCTCTGGTAAATATGAAATAAATATAGAGAAAGATTACAGGCAGCTCTGAAGAAGTTGAAGGAACATAATATTAGAGTAAATAAGAGCAAATGTATTTTAGAAGTTGATTCAGTGAGAATACTTAGGTTTTATAACAATGGCAAAGGTATTCACAAGACTAAGGAGAAAATTAATGCAGTGATATCAATCAACTAAATTCCCGGAAAAAGGTTGAGGAATTACAATCATTTTTAGGTTTAGTAACATTTTATGGAAATTTCATTCAGAATTTATCTACAATCGCGCATCCAATGTATAATTAACTGAATAAGGCTGTAGAGTGGAATTAGAGAAATGATTGTCAGGAATCTTTTGAAGGAATCAAGCAGGAAATAACTTCACCTACATTTTTTGTACATTATCAAATGGATTTACCAGTTAAATTAGTTTGTGATGCATCGGAATAGGTTTAGCCGCAGTATTATCTCGTGTAATGTCGAATGGAAGTGAAAAGCCAACTGCTTTTGCTTCTAGAATATTGAATAAGGCAGAAAGGAATTACTCTCAAATCAAATAGAAAAAGAAGGTTTAGCATTTGTGTATGGAGTCAAGAAAGTTCTATTAGCAATCTTGGGTCCAAAAACAAGTTTACATACATCAGTAGGTGCAAGACTACAACGTTGGACAATTACATTACCCGCATATCATTATGATATAGAATATCGTCCTACGTCCAAGATGGGTAATGCAGATGTTTTATCTAGATTTCCAGTAGACAAAGCACCAGTAGAGTATGATGACGGTATATTACTAGTTTCAGTATATGATGCACTCATTGCAGCCAAGGATATTGCACATAATACCAAGAAAAACCTAATACTTAGTAAGGTTTTAGAGAATTTAATGACAGGTAGAGACTTATGTGGACATGAGGTAAATTGTGAAGTCTATAAAGTTATATGGAATAAATTGAGTATAGCACAAGGTTGTATAATGAAAGGGTCGGAAGAAATTATTCCTAGTCCACTGAGGAATAAGGTTTTGTCTGAGATACATGCTGATGACCCAGCTCCTGTCAGATAAAAGTCTATTGAAAGGACTTTTGTCTGGTGGCCAGGTGTAGATAGAGATATTGAATCATTTGTAAGAAACTGTATGAATTGTGCTATGCAACAGAACAACCCTCAATTTGCTATAATGTATCCGTAGGAATTATCCAGGTATCCAAATGGCGAAGAGTGGACATAGATTTAACGGGTCCTTTCATGGGTTATTTCTTTTTTGATAGTTGTAGATGCTTACAGTAAGTAGTCAGAAGTTATCCCAATGAAGACAATATCTTTTGCCACATTTATAAAAGTAATGAAATTTTTTTCGACACAAGGAATTCCAGTTAGAATTTTAATTGAAAATGGTCCACAGTTTACCTCACAGGAATTTAAAGATTTCTTTGAAGTAAATGGTATTAAACATACATTTTCAGCATCATATTACACTTCCACGAATGGAGAGGCTGAAAGGCTTCTTCAAACATTTAAGCATAACATAAAATGCAGAAAGGCAAATTGAAATAACATATTTTCTAATTTATCAAAGTTTTTATTGTCTTATAGAACAATACCGCACAACACAACATGAGTGACACCCTATATTTGTTGATGTGAAGGAGGATTAGGTGTAAATTAAATTTGTTGTATCCAAATTTGCAAAGTGATTTAGAAGAAAAAGGGTATAAGCAATTAGAAAGTCTCCCAAAAGTAAGACATTTTTTCCCCTTGCACTAATGCCATGGTAAGATCATGCAATACTCCAGAAAAGTGGATACCAGGAGAAATTATAAAAGAGGTATGATATTTACATTACGATGTTTAAGTTGGTGGAAATATTATAAAACGTCATATCCATCGATTATAACCGTTAAATAAAAATGTTGTAGATCATGTGAATGTTAAACATGAGAAATTTTCAGAAGTAGTAAAATCAAATATTAACCAAGGTGCCCAAACATCAGATGTAGATTCAGAATCTATTCATGTACCAGTACAGGAGGAAGTTAGAGTACATCCCTAAAGGAAGAATAGAGGGAAGCACTGTTGTTGTTGTTGGAGTATTATAGCCAACACTTGTTGTTGGCACGGGCCTTTCCCTTGGTTGGCCCGTAGGATGCACCCTGAGAGATTAGATTTGTAGTTTTGTACATTATCAAGTTAAGGTGGAGGAGACAGTTATGTATTTTGTACTGTAATACTATATGTGCTACGGGTATTAATAATAATAATAATAATAATAATAATAATAATAATAATAATAATAATAATAATAATAATAATAATAGGGAAGTGGGGAATATGGGGAAAGGAAGAGTACCCCTGGATACAATCCAGCTTATAGCTGAAAGGTAGGTACTCGGAATGGGAAAGATTAAGGAAATAGGGAGAAAGAGAAGTACAGGAGAAGAATAAAAGAGAGGGGCAGACCCTCTTGTGATATTAGGGAATTGATATTATTATTTTTATCAAGAGTTATGATGCACAGTATTGCATTGTTAGAACATGTTTTAATATAGTTCATAGGTGTAGTAACGTATGCTATGAAGGATTTAATCATTGAATAATTGTGGAAAAGTTAGGATGTGATTCTTCTTGCTCTTGTCTTGCATTAGGATTCGATCTTTTTGTTTTTTTTTATGGATGAGTATGAGTTTTTTTTTTACATATTCCCACTCGAGAGTCATAAGTTGTCTAGACGTTAGAGAGCTGAGGAGCAATGTAAGCCGATAACCATTAATTGTACTTTAAGAATACCAACGTATCATTAGACCCTACCAGGAAGAATCGGCGACATCAAATGAGATGTAGAACAACACTAATAATTCGATATTATTCCAGGTATGTATGAAGGTGCCATTCCATTGTGGATAACAAATACCATGAATAATATTACCGCCTGGCCCCAGCGAATGCCGACATCGGCCGTTCCCTTTCCATAATGTAAACAACTCTGCCCCATATGGCGAGACGAAACTCTGGAGTGTTGTTTTGTCACCCGTACATTGTAACCTCAGTTGGATATTAAAACGTAACGGTTGTTAAAGTGTTTTTGTTAATCCGACTCACGAAGGTAGATAGAAGTGTTAATGTGAATTAAATGAGGAGAAATATCACACATAACCTAAAATCAAACTTTACCATATTATGGGCCCAGGATATGTCCAGTGCACCAACAATGAAATAAATTTTGTAAACAGAGGGGAAAATGCTTGATGTAGAACAACATTGTGCACTACAATGTGAAAGGGTTGAGCTACAAGGGTTCCGTGACCTGACACAGCGAGGTACACAAAATGGCAGGCTAAGACAGAGAAAGAAGAAGACAAAATTTTCAATGAATCAAATTACATCCATTAGGTAAAGAGAACTAGAGCACTCTCGCTCAGAAGAGGAGGTGGGAATGTATAGATCCACGATATGCCGATGAACAAGACAACTGGACGCAGAGGCAGCTTCAAAGAAATAGTGATGCACTAAGTTACATTATATGAGTAGATAATTTAGATCTGGACAACATCATTGAATACACGAAAGCAAAAGAAGCATGGGATATTTTAAGCGTTATCCACAAAAAAAAAGAAAAATGGATACTTTTTAAATTGTTGATGTGCTTAAAGAACTTTAGAGAATTGAAGAAATGTCAATGAGGTAATAAATGATGTATGTAATCAGAGAGGCCAGGAATTTAAATGCAGCTTTAGAGGGAGAAGTAGTTTAATTTGGATACTCCTAGGTAGCTGTTTGTACTGAGAGGTCTTAAACATATTCCCAAATATCAAATTTTGTTAAAGTGGCAGCTCTCAAAAATGGAGGATTTAAATATAAAAACTGTAAAGTCAGTGCTGCTTTTTGAGGAGAGGCAAGATAAACTCGAGGCAAGAAAGGAAGACAACCTTTTAGTTTATAGAACGAATTTCAGAATAGATTCAAGAAAAGAAGATGGAAATTCAAATACAAGTTATAATAGAAAAGAAGACGCAAAAAGCTTTAAGAGAGAAGACAAAAGATTTTTCTGCTATACTTGTAGCATATTGGACATATAACAAGATACTGTCCAAAATTTGAAGAAAAGAGAGATAATGAAGAAAGAAGAAACAAAGAAGTAAGAAGACACAATACGGAAGATAGACAAAATAAAAGAAGCAGGAAAAGAATATCGGGGAAGAAAGAAAATTATAACTGATAAAGACTGTGAAAGTGAATCTGAAGAGGAGGAGCTATCAGGAAAAGTTGCCAAAACCAGAACAGATACAAAGGCAATTGTTGCAGTAATCGAAAATGAAGGTGGAAAGACGAAAAAAAAAAGAATGATATTGTCAGCAGGTAAACCGTGAAAAAAGAAGATTCCAAATTATTATGGAACTTGGATTCTGGTGCTAGTGATCACATGACACCTCATAAAGACATACATGTTGATTTTGATAGTAGCATCACACATAACGTAAAATTGGGCGATGGCAAGAAATCTTCAGTAATAGGCAGGGGAAAAGGGATTATGAAAAAGAAAGTCCGGTATAGTGGATATGAGTTAAAATTGTAAGAAGTATACTATGCCTCAAATATAGATCAAAGCCGGATGTCTGAAAGAAAATTATATTAAAACGGTTTTAAGTTAGTTACCTACAAAGGTGACAAACAAGTGAGATATATTTATAGAAAAAATACTTTTTTAAGGGATACTGGAATGAGGTAGCAAAGATGTATCAGTGCAATGCCAAGAAAATATTACAAGGAAGTGAAAGAAATTTTGAGAAGGATGAAGATATAGAAATCACAGGGAATAGAGCGACGATAAATTTCTGGCACAGAAGATTTGGGTATGTATGTGGAGATATGGGTTTTTATTTAATTGTTCAGTGGTTGCTTATTGTTCTGGGAAAGTCTCCCTACATAATTTTTTTTTAAATATCAGAAAGGGAGGAAGAGTACCGCTATCACTCAAAGCACAAACTCCCTGTTAATAATTTTGATGACATAGTTCATAAACCATCACTCCAAATGCAAAAACCTGTCCTCTGTCCAGAGGCCTGAAAACTCCACACGTGAAATAAAAGTAATTTGTTGGCCTACCTCTAGCTTTGTCAGGTCAAAGGTCATCTACAATCTTTGACTCTGTTTCGGCTCTGTCCCAGGGACCACACAGTGAAAAGCTGAACAGTAATGTTGATTTAATTAATCATAGCCACAATGGCAATAGATGGAGGCAGTGATGTAGTATTAAATGAAAGTTAAAGGTATGAATCTTTACCCTCAAAGCATAGATTGTTTAAGTCACATGCTAACACACTATTACTCCAAAGTTACTTGTACTTACTTACTCTTTTAATATACTGTCCCAAGATTATATATTCATAATAGCTAAAATCAAATGAATGATGGAGTAAAAATACGAAAGGGTAATTAACCCAATCTTGCTTTATTATGCAAATTCACATTGAGAGGAACGGACATCTTAACGCAAAGTGAAGAGGATCAAAAACACAAAATGTAATAAAAAGAAATGCAAAATAATAAAAAATATGGTTGCTTAGACTCGGGATCTTCTCCAATGATTAATGACTGAAATGGGGTCGGACACACGGCCCTATGACATCGAGACTGTATTAGTCTCGAAAGCAAAATTGATATTAAAAAATCTGTACACATAATTCCAACCACACACAGCCAGAAATGTGTAATAGCCAGCAAAACCTAAATCCAGTAAAAATTAGTCTAAGCTGAAATGGAGGAAAACCAAAGGCCACGTGTTATTAACTGCACTCTTCACTTGGAAGACAGCCCTTTTCTTCAAATGGCTGTTAAGTGAATTGCCCTTGACCGAATAGTTTGCACCCTTGACTGGCCCAACCCTGGAAACCTCACTTTTGGTAGATATGGTTTACCAAGCTCATCTATGCCCCTATCTCCAACTAAGGCACAAAACATAAAAAAACCCTTTGTTTGGTGGGAGCCTAGTTGGGGGGATAGGTGAGCCTAATATGCACTGATTAACTGACCTTGTCGGTCAACCGATCACAACTATGGCTCCTGTACGAATGGGCGCATATTTGGGTTCACCTGTCTTCACCCTTCAAAACAAGTGATGGACACGGTGTGTAGAATAACACAATTGGGGTGCCGTATCGGGACTTTATGGCAGGGTTATGCAAAGTTGTAAGGAATGAGTAGGGGGCAGGATTTTAGAAAAATCTAGCTACTCTATGGGAATATACATATACAATAATCCTACCTATTCTTGCTGGATAAGAATTTATTACCGGAAATGAGAAATTAGCAATGGGCTGGTGCCATGGGCATACATCTTAAAATTAACAGACCTTAATTGGTACAGGGAGATAAAAGCTGCATCAAGTCAGCAGTACTAAAATTATATTAAAAAAAACAGTGCAATAATTTATATTATTAAAAGTCTCCCAAAACAATTATAATACCAATTCCCTAATATTGCAAGAGGGTCTGCCCCTCTCTTTTATTCTTCTCCTGTACTTCTCTTTCTCCCTATTTCCTTAATCTTTCCCTTCCCGAGTACCTGCCTTTGAGCTATAAACTGGATTGTATCCAGGGGTACTCTTCCTTTCCCCATATTCCCCACTTCCCTATTATTATTATTGCTTGTTCCATTTATATTGACATATATAGCTTGAGGAAAGAAGCATCGTGCGACGACGTAAGGCTTATGCTGTGTGTTTCTACGCTATGATATCACGAATATGGCGGACGCTATTGTCAACATGTTTAGTTAATTTAAAATATTTTTACCGACGTTTCGGAAAAGAAAACAATTTAAGAGTGGGAGCAAAAGTTTAAGGAGTAGCTACAGTATTAAGAGAGAACCTAAAATACGAAAGGAGAAACAAGAGTGAAGAAATCTCTTCTCACCGTCCTATCCTTACCCAATGTTTGTGAAGCAAAAGGAAACCTTGAATACTGCACAACATTCATGAAAGATAAGTCCAAAAATAAGCCCATGCCTGCAAGTTAATCAATAAGTAGATAAGTACTGGAAATAGTACATGGTGATGTTTGTCAGATTCATAAACCATCATCAAATGCGAGTGGACGCCACTACTTTACCACCTTTTTGGACGACCATTCAAGGTACAATGAAATTGGTACAATGAAGAAGAAAGGTGTAAAGGTGTAACAATGGAGAAATTCAAGGAATACATGGCCAAAGCAGAGAAGAAACACAACAGACTTCTACAATGCCTCCACACTGGTATTGGGGAGAGTAAGTCAGCAAGGAATTATCGGTTTTGCTTACAGAGAAGGGAATAAAAAGACATCTAAGAGTCCCGTTTTCTCCTTAGCAAAATGGAAAGGCTGAATGCCCAAAACAGTTTGCTGAACATAGCAAGATGCATGATAAATGAGTCTGGAGTACCTCACAAATTCTTGACTGAAGCCATTATTCATGCAAATAACATCAAGAATAGAACAATGTCAAGGGCCATAAACAAAATTTTACTAGTGCTGTGGAATGGGAGAAACCTCGAACGGGATAACCTGAAATCGGTCAAAGTGTTTGTCTGTGAATCTTGGCCTAAGCTAAGGGAGACTCCAAAGCCAGAAATTCAAGCAGGATTCAAGTTGTGGAGCATCAACAAACAAGTCATGATCATTGCCTTTAACATTAACTTTAGAGAAGCGATTTACGCTTTCAAGATAAGGGAACCAGCCGTAGGAACCACACCCGAGAAGCAAACAGTAACTATCTTCTTATCTGATTCGGACACTGATAATTACACCGATTGGAAGGACCATTCCTCATATGATAATACCAGCAATAGAAACAAGAAAGACAATTAAGATAATCAAAATGATAAACCTAAGAACCGGAAAAACAGTAAATAAAATCCAGAATATATTCCTAATAAACAAGAAAATCACGATCATCAAGAAAATCACCAAGAGAACTATGACAAGGAACCTAATTTGAGAAGACCCTTAAGGACAAGGAAACCAATGAAGTGCCAATGTTTCAAGGTTAAAACAGATTTCCAGCATTTTCCAAAAGACCCATTGGCTGTCAAAGAAACACTCAATTCTCCTGACAAAGACAAATGGGAAGCTACAAAGCTGCAAGAAATGGAATTGTTAGAGAGCATGATTACCTGGAATATAGTACCAAGACCTATAGGACGCAAATTGATTGATTGCGAGTGGGTATTCTGAAGAAAATACAATGAACTAGGTGAGATAGTGGTACACAAAGCATGACTTGTGGTTAGAGGGTTCTGCCTAATACCTGTTGGGGACTACTTCGAGACTTACACTTCTCAAGTGAGGAAATCGAGCATTAGACTGTTACTTGCATTAGCTGCTGAAAATTCATGGTCTGTTGAACCACATGCTGTTCAGCCCATCTCAAAACTGGACTGAAGGAAGTGATATTCATGGAATAACCAAAGGGTTTTGAAGTTACAAAGGGAAAACATTTTGTTTGCGAACTCTATAAAAGTATTTATGACTTATCTCGAGGTGGTAGAAATTGGAATGAAGAACTAAACGAGAAGCTGACAAAAATAGGCCTGATTAGATCTGAATTTGACAGATATGTCTTCTATTATGAAGCAAAACAACAGTTATCGCTGTTCATGCATATAGATTTTATCATTGTAGGAAATTGCGAAGATGTGACATTTCAAGAAAGAATTATTATGCCATAAAAGTTCTAGGAGAGGTATTAAATATTCTTTCCATTAAATACATCAGAGATGATCCATCAATATTTCTGATCCATCAGAGAGACTACATTCAAGAAGTGCTGATAAATCAAAATCTTGCTATATCAAAAGGGTTGTCAACGTCAATAGGCCTAAATTTTAGAAAGGAAGTTTCAAAAGATAAGGTTGGTAATGCAACAGAATACAGGGGAATCACTGGTAGCTTGTTACACAATAAGTTGCACTAGGCCTCACATAGCTTTAGCCACAGAAACACTGTGCCAGAAAAATCAAGATCCCACAAACAAGATCTGAAGAATGCAAAACATCTACTACGATATCTCAATATGACTCAAGATTTAGCCATTTGCAGCCAGACAACTCAAGAACACCCAACCGCACGGGTGGATGCAGACCATGCTAATGATCATGATGGAAGCAAATGAATTTCTGGATTTGTAATCATCCTAGCAGATGGACCAATATCATAGCGAAGCAGAAAGTAGAGAATAACTACACTCTCAACAAATGAAGCAGAATATGTAGCATTTTGTGATGCAAGAAGAGATGCAGTTTATTTCAGAAAACTGCTTTGGCAGCTTGGATTCAAGAAGTTTATCGACAAACCAAGGGAAATAAAAGTTGACTATCAGAGTGCTATAGCCTTAGTAAAGGACACTCATTGTTCAGAGATCAAAGGACATTGATGCATGAAATTACTTTGTACTTGAGCAAACCAGCTGAACCTTGTCATACTGAGGCGCCCTTTATTCAAATGATTCTTTTCTCTTTACTAATGAAATTGTTTATTTTCATCATAGTATACATTCCTAGGTTAATCTTTTGAATCAATGCCTACATGGCTATAAATCAGAGTCACCTGCAAGGGATTCCAAATTATAATCTGTAGATTTGGCAACACCGCAAGAGCAGGATAGGCACAGAAATCTTTCATAGCTTGATGTTTCGTATATTCCATAGTGCATGTGACCTTAAAAAACAAACAGAATCTAATATATGAGCATAATATAGAAAGGTCTAGAATCCTCCCAATTTCCCTATTTTCCTCAAATCAATGACAGAAATGAAATAAGATTTTGGTCCATATGTTTAGTCGTGAATTTTTCTCCGTCTTGTAGAAATTAATGGTTCTAGGCCCGATGGAATGGGCCAATGATAAGACCTTGGAGAGGTTTGCTTTCCAAAACTATTCAGGATTCAATAAAATTTGATCACAATTTTAAGTTTATTACAAAAAATAATCATTTAATAAAGAAAAAACACACACAATAGCACTTCAGGCTAATTGAAAGTTAGAACTGTCACCCTTAGGGGGTCTGCAACATGTGCTCATGAAACGCAAAGTCCACGTTGGACTAAATAAGACTAAGTTTTCGAAATTATAATAACTATTCTATGGTAAATCACATACCAAGGTCTACAGGCGTTATCTGATGCATAAAACTAATCCCCAGTCTCAGGGATGACAATTTTACAGATCGATACAAATTTACATACAGAGACTCACAAAGGAACTGACCTGGTATCGCGGTAGCAAGGAGCCAGAGACGGAGAGACTTAACAATATAGTTATACTTACTGATTGGATGTTCAGGCAGGAATGAACGAGCGTCGTGCTGGACAGCTCTGGAGAAAACTACGGTCTCCCGGCTAACTAAAGTGTCCTTGTGAGATGTGCGGGAACTCTTACGTTATTTATTCAATATGGGGTTTGATAAAGTTTCTTTATCGACCACAAGACAGAGAAACAGTCAAAGTCTTACTTCAGATCAAAGGGTGAACTTAATACTTCGGCTGAAGGCCATAATTTGCCATAATCCAACAAACTAGAGAGTCCATGGCTCTAAACATATACATCGATATTTTTGTCGTGGTAAAACAATACAATATCATTTTCGTAATTTGTAAATAATAAAAACTTCTCCACCAGGTGGTTGAAATTTATGCCATAATACCGTCAAGTACTGGACAACACTCATTCGTAGAAACGCCCGTGAGATCTTCCAATCTTACCCCAATTTAACGCAACGTTCATGGAGTTAAATGGCGGGGATTTCGAATGATCAGTTCGAAATTCCCAACATTCTCCACACCCGAAATAAAGGGGCGGTAAAACGTCAGTCAATTAGGCAAGACTGGACTCGGGGGAGGAGTAACCACTCCCAGACTCTGTTAGGCTCGTTTCGTAGCGCTCCACAAGGACTCTAACGGAGTACACACAATATACATCAACAGAAATATTACCCTGGAGCAATCAACTCTTACAAGTGTACACACAGAATGGCAATGCATGAAAAAATGTACCCAGACATATAATACATACATGAATCAATCAATAGAAATGCAAATAGGGAATGGGCCTGCAATAATATCTCAAATAAGCAATAAGCAATGTATACATGCACAATCATAAATTGAATAATCTTATATACACATATCAAATCATAAGGCAATCCGCCCCTAATCAATCAATGGAATTACCCTTCCCACACGGCCTTGGCAATTACTTTAGGGGAAAAAAGGGGAGGGGGGCCCGGTTCTGTACAACGCTCGACTTGTATATACGAGAGAGGCCCTCCCATCCCCGTACTCTATACCCGACGCACTTCCAACCCCTGTGGATTCAAATTCACCTACACTTACTTCTTTCCACCCTCCCTACCTACCAGAAGGGAAACTCCCGTTTTCATTTACTGTTTGCAGCTATGAGTTATATATACTCATTCTGAACTAATTGTTCCATCAACTCTCGCTGCTTCGCAGTAGCCTTTCTCAATGGGCGTGCAGAACGTCTTTGTGCGCCCGACGTCTTAGATTCTACATCACTTTCACTTATCTCACTTACTGTATTGTTATCACTATTTTCACCACTACCTAAGACCTCTGTGGCTGGTTGTCGAGATGTCGTAGCCTGAACCATCTCCTGGTTATCCCCAGACGTCTCAACGGTCCCTGGCACTCCTGCTGGCAAACTGTACACACACTCGTCTTCGACGTCGCTATCGTCTTCTCCAAAACCATCATCGTCATCAGAGGGGGCAATCTCCAGGGGATCCAGGTGGCTAACAGCTCGCAGGGACTCGACATCCTCGAACAACACCTTGGCTGAACGCACGACTCCGTCGTCGTCAGGATATGTCTCCACGACACGTCCGAGGGGCCACGTAGCCCTCTTTTGATTGTCTTGCTTGACCAGCATGATGTCTCCGGGGTGCAGCTTGGAAGGTTCCCCAGCTCGACAGTCGTGTCTGGCCCTCAGGGCACTCAATTATTCTTTTCTCCACCTCTCTCGGAAGGTTTTCAAAGAGTCTGTCAGCTTCAAATAACGATCACGGAGCCTCCGGGAGGTGAAGGTCACATTGAGGTGGTCGTCTGAAGATCGGTGCCATGAGGTTGATTGGGCTTCCTCTCACTAAATGAGAGGGGGTGAGGACCTCATCCTCGCACTTGTCACCGCTGTATATTAGAGGCCTGTTATTAAACACCGCCTCGGCCTCCTTCATTAATATTAGTACATGGGCGTCCGGCAGGTACTTCTTCCCGAGGGCTATCTGGAGGACACGTTTTGTCACTCCGATTAGGCGCTCAAAGAACGCACCTTTCCAAGGTACACGGGGCGTCTGAAAACGCCATTCAATTCCAGTTTTCCTCAGGAACTGCTGGACTTCATCCTCTTCATAAAGTCCCTGAAGGAAGTTGCTGGCAGTCTTGAACATTTAATGATTATCGGATGTGATGAAAGACGGAGCCCCGTGGGTAGCACAAAAAACGATGCAAGGCTAAGACAAATTCCTCCGCTTCCAGGGAGAGCAGAAATCGAGGTACCCGTCCCTGCTGGCCATGCAAGTCACAATCAGTATGTAGCCTGGCCGCGTTTCAGTCTGTATGGCCACTGTGTGGTCCACTCTGACTGCTGCAAAGGGCTTTGTTAGGTTGATCCTTTCCTTCGGTAGGGGTGGTGGTGGTGGCTGTCTCAACAGGGGCTGGAAGGCTAGCACACATTCTGGACACTGCCGCACAATCTGCCTCGCGATGGAACGTAGTCCCGGCGACCAGCATTTATGTCGAAAGATACCCATTAGTGTATTCACACCACAATGCAAATGCAAACTAAGCAAATATCTTAGATAAGCCCTAACTAAGTGCCCCTTGGCTGGCAAAAGAATCAAATGTTTTATTTCCTCTACTTGGGACACTCGTCCCCTAGTGCAAATCAACTTATTATCTAACACTAGATTTAATTGTCTGACAAAATTAGTAACTTCACTAGGGGGTCTGACTCCACCCTCCAAGTAATCATAGACTGTAGGCAAATAATATTTTTGGACCACAATACTGAACGGATGCCGTTTTAATTTAGCAAATTTTAGGATTAACCTAGTAACTCGCAATAAGAATCGGAACTCTACTTCCCTTTGTGGACTTTCCCATATCTCTCCTGGTGGAACAGGTCTTATTTCTTCCCTCATTTCTTGCACCGCCGCCACTACGGTTCTTTGATTGGTTGGATCGTCCTCTTTGTAAGGAACAGGCTCTCCCGTGTTCCTCAGGAACTCTGGACCATTCCGCCAAAGAGGGTTTTGTAGTAATTGTTACGTTGTTGCTCCTCTGGACAGGACATCAGCAGGATTCTGTTTGCTTGGGACATGGCTGAGAGTGAAACCGCAAACCTGATGAAGAAAAATAATCTCCGCCACTCTGTTAGATATGAATACATTCTTATTTTCCTTGGCATCGGGAGATGCTACCCATGCCAACTTAACCTTTCTGTCGGTCCACATGACTATCTCTCGTGGCTCTATCAGCCCTTTAAGTGTCTTGGCTAATCTGCAGCCTAACAGCAATGCTAATAGTTCTAGCTTGGGGATTGTCAACTTGTTCATCCCCTTTGCAGTGATCCTCATTTTACTACTGAGTAGGCTTACTTGATTGCAATTGTCCCTAGTATATGCTACGGCACCGTATGCTTTGCTGCTGGCATTGGTGAATACATAGAGCTCTAAATTTTTCTTGCCTACTACTCTTGGAAATGTTATGTTGCTTACCGCTTTCAATTCACACAACTTACTCGCTTCTCTAGCTTTCTCTCTCTTTAACACATCATCCCAACCTATGTTATCCTCCCATAGTTATTGGAGGAAAAGCTTTCCTCGAACAAATAATGGGCTTATCAAGCCTAGAGAATCATAAATGGAGACCAACATGGAAAGTACCCTACGCTTCGTAGGTACCCATCCCTCCCCCAATTCACTGATTCTATTACTCTCTTTCACACACAATTGGTCGACGTCTCGGGCCCACCGCAGCCCAAGTACGTTCACATTCACCGGCTCACTCCACTGCTTCTCGCTATCGAAGACGGCACAGTGTAAAATCCGGACGTCGGACGTCGGATGCCGTTCGGGAGAATAGAAAACCGCTTGTATCATCGGTAAAGGCGCCATAATACACCACTTTTTTGACACTGGTATTTTTCACTGATACTTTCTGTTATTTCCTGAATAAATGTTCAAAAAATATTGATTTATTTTCATTATATTGAGAATAATCTCAATCGGACGTCAACATTACACTATTCAACTGCCCGCTATTTTACCCTGTTAGGGCCTGAATGGTTTGTGTGTGCATCGTCTCACACTTACTTCACACTTACATGCTTATATGTAAAACTGCTTTTGTTGTATTTCTACTTGTAGTCTCGTGTAACTTTTGAAATAAACTATTCTAACATGTTGTTTGTTTGGTCGAGACAAGTTCAATTAGGATATCATTGTTGTAAATTTCTTGGCAACTAAATGCAGGGTAAAGGGAGTGGTAAACCCTTTCTCCTTATGTTACTTTACAGCCGGGTAAATTCTTATCTGTGACTGCTGATTGGCGACGTCCGGCTTTTATCCTAACAGGGTAAAATAGCGGGCAGTTAAATAGTATAATGTGGCAGGCACAGTGTAAAATCCGGACGTCGGATGCCGTCCGGGAGAATAGAAAACCCTTGTATCACCGGTAAATGCGCCATAATACACCACTTTTTTGACACTGGTAATTTTCACTGATACTTTCTGTTATTTCCTGAATAAATGTTCGAAAAATATTGATTTATTTTCATTTTATTGAGAATAATCTCAATCGGACGTCAACATTACACTATGTACTAAGTGATATTCTCAATAACATGAAAATAAACCAATATTTTTCGAACATTTATTCAGAAAATAACAGAAAGTATCAGTGAACATTACCAGTCACAAAAAGAGGTGTATTTTCGCGTCTTTCCCGATGATACAAGCGTTTTTCTATTTTCCCGGACGGCATCCGACGTCCGGATTTTACACTGTGCCGTATTATGGAGGTTACTCAATGTTCAACTCCTTAATGAATATATATAAACTTTAGACTCATAAATAAACTCCATAAATGACTTCTCAGGTGAAAAATAAAAGTTGAATCAAATCACCAAATATTTTAGGGATTATATTTCAAGTTCAGTTTGAAGAAAAAAGATCTTTGACCAATGAAATGCAAAAGATGGAAGCGAGGAAAGATAGAAGGAGGATCACATTTAGAGAATGAGCAAAAGGAAAATATCTAAATGAACGTGTTGTTGCAGGCGAAGAAACAACCCCGACTACTCGTAACTCATAGGAAGCTGGAACAGTTAGAAATGGAAGGATAGAAATAGTTGAGGAATATAAATATTTAGGAGAATGGTCCTACTCAGAAAAGGGAAACCAAAGTCTCAGCATAAGTAAAAGGGAAGCAAAGTTAGGCTACATGATGGTTGGTTGGTTGTTTGGTGAAGATTGCCATGCCTCTAGCATGACACGGGCTCTTGTCGCTTGACAGCCCATAAGAGGAATACAATCTGGAAATAGGAGAACTCCAAAAGGAGCCAAAAATTGTTATGTTAAAGAGAAAGGCTGGATTTGAAGGGGTACTGGAACGGGAAAAAGGATACAGGATGAGTGATTAAAGGAGGGATTTGACAGTGACATGAAAGGGAAGTAACCCGAAAAAGGAGACTCCTTTTTAGGTCCACGAAATGAAAAGTTTTAGTTAGAGAAAAAGTGTTGATAGAAGCAAGTCCCAGTAAGTAGGAGAGACTGGGAGAGGAGAGAAGTTTTCTGCAGTCGGAGAGAATAAGAGTAGGTTTAAGCAAAGAGGCTTATCCCTGCTCTGGAACTGGAATGTGGAATTGTTGCAGGAGCTGCAGGAAGGGGGCAGGGGTCGAGGAAAAGGAAAAAGCTCAGGTGAGGATCTTGAAAGCGATGGGCATGAGGTCTTGTAAGATGAGGGACTCAATTTGTTGAGCCAAGGTTTGGGGTGGGATTGAAGATGTAGGTCGTTGCTGGTCCTTATGAGGAGCAGTTGCAGGTCGTTGCAGGTTCTTATGAGGAGCTGTTGCAGGTGCAGGTACAGGGACAGCGGCTGGCTGGCGTTGTCTCCTCTGTCAAGGAGGTCGCTGGTTCTTATGAGGAGCAGGTACTGCTTGCAGTTGAGTTGCAGGTGCAGGCACAGGAACAGTATCTGTCTGGCGCTGTGTTCTCTGGCGAGGAGGTCGCTGGTCTTTAGGTGGCTGAATTGAAGCTGGTTTCTCCGTGTTAGGAAAGGATGTGTTCTTCATAGCTGCGATTCTCCTGAGACGTTCTGGGCAGAGCTTATTCCAAGCACGGTGTAGTCTGGAACAGTTGGGGAACTTGTATGTTGTGAGTCGTCCTTCCTTGTGGGCTTTTATGCACACTTCTGTACAGTTGCGCTGGCAGCAGACACCGCATATGATGGGGCCTCTGCATTCTTCTTTGTGAATGCTAAAACATTAGCATCTATAACAGCGTAAGGGCTCAGGTGTATACTCCTCGATAGGGAAAGTTCCCCAGACTCCTAGATCCAGTTTGGAGGGAACTGGGCCGATGAAGGTGGCAATGAGACGTCGAACTGGGACGTTGTGCTTGCTCATGCAGCGAACAGCACAGTCAATGTTGCTACATGAAGTTGCAACGTGATAAGCATCATGACAGGATACCTGGTGATTACAGCTTTCTTCCTGATAAATGCAGGATCCAGCAGAATTAGGTTTGGGTCTTCCTCGAGGGATCTGGCTGTTTCGACGTCCTTTGGGTAGTTGAGAAGATCACCTTATTAGCCATAGCAGCAACAGAGGCAAAGGAAAGTTCGCTGTCCGTATGTGAGAGCCGAAACTTCGAGAAAGGTTTCTTTGGTTTGTAGTGCTGGGATGTTCCCTGCAATGGTGGAGGCTTCTTGCAGGAGTTTAGTAAGGCAGTCAGTGCAATTGTAGTCCGTGGTGTGGTTCCCCTGTTCAGTCTCCATGGCATTGGAGGACTTAGGCACGGCAGTTGAAATGTTGACTGCTCCTGCAACTGGCTGTTGAGGAGTTGTACGGACAGACAAGGACGAGTCTGTGCTCTCAGTCCTTGGTATCCTCAATGGCGATGGTGGGTCTGGTACTGGCGCTGGTGGAGGGCGTTTACGACTCTTCCTTCTCTATGGAGGGTGTGTAGTCCTTTCCCTGGTAGCTGATTTTGTGGCTCTGAGGTATTTAATAAGCTTAGAAGAGTTGTCTTTGCACCACTTTTAGCTGCACCTGATATGTTGATTTATCAGAGTTTTGTCAATTACGTTGTTGGTGTTACGGCCAATGGTGTTGAAAATATAGGCACATCGCTGCTGGTATGACGTAAAACAATCACAGTCGCAGTCCGGATTATTGTAGAGGTCCACAGTATCGGTCTTCTTCTGGATAAAAGTTCCATCCCCAGTCTCCGATATAAAAGACTGACATGGTGGCAAAACTCTTCGGGGACCGCAATGAGAATTCTACTGAGAGCGACCACGAGAGCGAAGGTGTTGCAGGAGTTGCCAGGCGATGAACGTAGAAGTCAGGTCCATGGTCTGATGACTACATGATGCAAGAAGAAACAGTATCAGAGTAGGAGATTTGCCATTGTTTGTGAGAATAAAGATTTATGAGACAGTAGTAGTACCTACAATGTTTATTATTATTATTATCATTATTATTACTATCTAAGCTACAACCCTAGGTAGAAAAGCAAGATGTTATCAAGCCCAGCCTCCAACTGGGAAAGAATAGCCCAGTGAGGAAGGAAAATAAGCATATAATTAACGATATAAGAAGTAATGAAAAATTAAAATAAAATATTTGAAAAACATTTACAAGATTTAAATAGATATTTGCAAATATTGAGATATGGGGTGTAATAAAAGAAAAAGAAATGAAAGAACTAGACAGTATATAGTACAAAATTATGAAAGGAATGTTTGAACATGTTGCTACCACACCTTACTGGGTGTCAGGTTAAGTGGCTTTGTTGGAGCAAGCGTATTCCGCTTGTTTCTAAGCATTGCTTGTTTGACTGATAACCATTAATCTGTTCTTGTTTTTGGAGGGTCAAGTGAGTTGACGTGTGTCGGAAGTTGTCTGATTGCAGTCAGTCAGTCAGTCAGTCAGAGAGAGTCAGGTATGCTTACCTGTGGACCAGTAAGTGGCAGCGTCAGGTACTGGATACCTGATTATTTGGTTTGAATCCGTCGGAGGGAGTATGATCTTCGAGCTGGAGGTCGGCAGCCTTTGGCCAGCATAGGCATATTTTCATCTTCGAGAGGACGAAATGTCAAGTGTGACATCACTGGGCAGCAGCATTAGCGTGTTTTCGTCGTCGAGAGGACGACGTGTCGAGTGCAACCTCATTGGGCAGCAGCATTAGTGTGTTTTCGTCGTTGAGAGGATGACGTGTCAATGGCGACCGCACTAGGCAGCAGCAATGGCGTGTTTTCGTCGTCGAGAGGTGTCGAGTGTGACCTCATTGGGCAGCAGCCTTGGGCAGAATTAGTGTGTTTTCGTCCGATGGAGAACGACGTTATGTGGAGTGTGGCTCCACTACGCATTATTGGTGTATTTTTGTCAGCTGGAGAGCGACACTGTGTGGAGGGTTAACTTCATTGGCAGCATGGAGCTGTATTGATGACCTGGTGTATAGGTTTGTCTGTTGTTGCTGTGTCGTAAGCTGTAATCTCCTTAGGTGGAGTGTGACATTTAAAGGTTGACCTAATGATGCCTTGTTTTGCCTAGTTCTCGGAATAATATAGAAGTCACACATTTAAGTAATGTAATATTTTACTGCTCTCTTACGATGTTTATTATTTTCATATTTTGAATGATTTAACTGTCTTTATATTTAATTTTGATGGTAACTAATTTTAAGCATATAAATTATTTGGAGTAATGCTGCTGTTCATTTTGAATGTCTTTAATTTTGTGCCTGATTATTGTTTTTTAATAACGTTACATATAATGATGCAAATGGTCTGTTAATTAACTTTTTATTAATGTTATTTTTTTGGACTGATTTTGGCTCATTTGTATAAAAGTGTAAATATTTAATTGTAATAAATTAGTTTAAGGTTACTTTATTTTGCTTGTTTAGTTCCTCCCTCCATTGCTGGGCTCTATCTCTGACAGTTTTTCCAGTCCCGAATGTCTTAAAACTTAAGGAACCTGATGAACCATTACGACGGTTCATAACACTAGGGATGATGGCAGAAACAGGAACATGGCCAGTTGAAAATAGAATAGAGTATAAAAATGTGATGCTATTTCTTAACATCATTTCATCAGATAACAAACGGCTAGTTAAGGAGGTTGTGGAAGATCGAATAAGAGAACCATATGGAGAATGTTGAGGGAAAAGTATCATAGAAATTTGCAATAACTATGATATTGAAATGGAAAAAGTAAGAAAGTATAAAAACAAGAACTTAAACAAGAAATGAAAAAAAGTAAAGGGTCAACAGATATTAAAAGAAAAAAAAAGAAGAGAAGAAAGCAGAGTTTTTAAGTTTAACAGAATGAAATAATGAATTAACTAAATATGTAAATGCTTGTCCCAACAATCTACATACAAGGACCACTTGTCGCATGAATGTCAGAAACAAGCGAGAAAAAAGGACGACAACTAACCCAAACTTCCCTTCCCAAACTCTCCTACAAGCCGTGTCCTTACCATCCTAATGACGTAACCGGGGGCAATCGCCCCCCTTGCGACCCCCCAAACACTGTCGTTAACATACAAACCCCACAAACCCACCCTAACTGAACCTAGTAGTTCCCAGGTCCCAACCCCTAGCCGGGGGCAAGCCCCGGACCCCTTCGTAAGTCTCTCTCCTACACAAAAAAGCTATGTGCAGCACTCTAAATTATATCTTAATCAAATTGTGATAGTAGAAAAGTTACTCAGGATTACGTTAATATTTATAATTGATGAAGTCTAAATCCTCGGGTTCTTGCGCCTTCATAGAGACCCCTAAAGTCACCTAAGAGCGCTTCTCGAAATAAAAAAATTAAAAATTAGGGGGTAACTCAAGTGAAGTTCCAAAGTCTAAAAACTTTACTGTCTTCAAAGCATCAAGCTGATCTGTACGAGTAATAAACTCAACACCATCCCTCAAACTATACGAAACACGTCTGTCCATTACGGCGTTTAGCGTTGGAAAGGGTTGACCTTATGCAGGTCAATCTTGGGTCGGGAGGGGGGATTAAAAATTTCGAAATCACGCGGTCAACAAATGTAGGCCTACAAGCGCACGGAAATGAAAGGTTAGTTCAGGTGGTTTGTTTTACACTGGATTTATCTACCAGAACATCTTAACCAGATGTTGGCTAGCCTAACCTTTGGTTGTATATATAACAAATTAGTGTTTGGCATTATTTTAGGCCATTTAAAGTATTTGCTTGCTTCCTTGCTTATAGATTGTCCAGCCTTTTGCTGAACACGGGCTCTTTCGCTAGCAGCCCGTTGGGAAAGCTCCCAGCTCACGCAAAACTTGCTCTTTTTAACAGTAGCTCTTTTCAGAGCAGTTCAAACTATACAGGCAAAAGTTCTGATTACAGTGGTGCCACAATAATTTCACATGACTGGTCCTGCAACCGCTCTGCTCCTTGAACATAGCTGCAGGTGCGACTGCTCAGCCCCAGGAGCATAGCCACCTGAAGTTCTCATCCACCTGGCCTTGCAACCGCTCAGCTCCTTGAGCATGGTTGCAAGTGCGGCCGCTCAGCACCAACAGCATAACCGCCTGAGGACCAAGAAAACCCGGTTCACATTTAGCACTTTTCTGGCACATTTCGGCAGTTTGACATCTGAAATGACAACCCCGCTCACCAGTCGACCTCAGTCCAGTGTTACCAACCGTAGGGACATGTCCCTGAATGTACGGAAATCTATGCTCAGGTAAAATAACTGGAAGTTTAGGGACTTTTCAGCTATATAAAAAATATTTCTCTTTTTTTAATTCATTGATTAATTAATAAGGCCAGCGTATTAGCCATAGTTAAGAAAACAAGCAGACTTATTCGAATTGCAACACTACCTACCAGTAGAGAAAGCAAAAATTCTTAGACCCACTGACACGCTGGCTTGCTTCACAAGTGTGTGGAATGTATTCTTAATCAATTAGAAGTGTTGAAATTGCCTTTTTATTTCCAAGCTGTAGTGGAGGATAAACTAGTCTAAGCAGATCTTATAAGGAAAGACCTCTACAGCCAATTTACTAAAGCATATCTCACATTCATGAATTATATTTTGACCCATTGCAATCAGCTTTGTTTTAAAGTAAGCTTAGTCTCATTAACATTCTCTAAGGAGAGAATTTGAGATTAATTAGACTCTTATGGAAAAACTTCATTAAGCCCCAAAATTGAGCCTTTTAGATCAAGTCATCTGCTTCCTATAAATAAGATATGTTTAGGATCTGAATGTGAGAATATTCATTCTACAGAGTCAAAAGAACTGGCATTTGCAGTTATACATAAATTCAGACATTATTTGGTGAAATTAAAAAAAAAAAGTTACCATTATTGAAATAAAATTGGCAAATCCAGCAGTAGCACTAGATCCAAATACTGGGGACAAGCGGATACTTTGATAGCAAAGTATAACCATTTGTTAAGAGTCAGGACATAATGAAGATAATGAGTGGGGAGATGTCCTACCTGCTTATTTTAGTGTAGATGAGACTGAAATGTTGTATCAGAAGAGTTTTGGTCTCATTTAAAGAATTTCTCTGATCAATGCGTATTTAGCAATAATGCCTCTCTTGCAAAATTAATTATAACGTCACTGAATTCGAAGGCAGAGACTGAAAGGATTTGTTTCAATTATGGTAGATTCCAGGAGGAAGAAACGTAACAAAATGGGGTTCAACTCAATTTTGTTTGTCAATCCTATCTAAATTTCACTAATTTAACAGCAGAATTTTCTTGAGTTTTGTTTTTGTGTAATCCTATTTAGGTTGTCAGTGAATAATATTTGAATAGAAGCTCTGTTTTAATAAGTTTGACTAACCTTATCATAACGATTACTCCTTTAATTGCATAAGGGAAAACATAGGGACATTTTTCTTGTTAATTTCGGGACATTTTGATAAATTCTTAGGCACAGTGTAAAATCCGGACGTCGGACGTCGGATGCCGTCCGGGAGAATAGAAAACCGCTTGTATCACCGGTAAAGGCGCCATAATACACCACTTTTTTGACACTGGTAATTTTCACTGATACTTTGTTATTTCCTGAATAAATGTTCGAAAAATATTGATTTATTTTCATTTTATTGAGAATAGCGGGCAATTAGATAGTGTAATGTTGACGTCCGATTCAGATTATTCTCAATAACATTAAAATAAACTAATATTTTTCGAACATTTATTCAGAAAATAACAGAAAGTATCAGTGAACATTACCAGTCACAAAAAAAAGAGGTGTATTTTCGTGATACAAGCGATTTTCTATTCTCCCGGACGGCATCCGACGTCCGGATTTTACACTGTGCCAAATTCTTAAAGACTTAGTCGTGCTTCAAAACTATGTAGAACTGCGTACAAAATTGGTTATTGGTAGATGTATAAAATATATACACTTGTTTAATCTTAAATTGTATACATATTGCACAATACAGAATTGCATAGAATTTTTTATTGTATATGTACGCTATGTATGTGGCCAGTTGTCAAATAGTCAAGTCGTCCGGATGAAAAGAGTGAACACTTACAGTACAATTAAACTTCAACCTATTGTAGTGATACAACTTACAGTACATACTGTATATTACAGTAGCATACACTACAGTATCTGAAAATGTGATATATTATTACTAGAGAGGACTAATAAAGTTTTGTGCTTCTTATGCAAGTGTATGATGACTACTGGGTAAATTTTTAGTTACATTCATGGCAACGATACTGTAGTGTTACGTACTGTACTGAAGCCTTACTATGTTCAGTGCATAGTTTAAACGTGGGCACATGTACTGTACACTTATTGATATGTTTTAGTATAATTATAAACCATTTATACTGTGATAGATACCAAGTAAAAACAATATTAGGCAGTACATAGTAGGTTAACTATCTGAGCGTAGGCAATGGACAGTTCGTTGTTGGGTTAGGAGTTATCCCACGCTAAGGCAGAAAATATTCGTGAAATTGTACTTTTCGGTTACCTAACCCTCGCTAAGAGTTAGGTCTAACTGCATATTGATGTGAAAATAGATACTAAAACAACACAGTATTCCACAAAAACTGAAAATCCTTAGTAAGCCTGTTCGAGAAAAATTATGTGTAGGAAAAGTTTCATGAATACCATTAAGAGTGACTGTCGTAGGTACACCATTCATTCTGATACGAAACAAAGTTTTTGTTTACCACCTCTGTAGATTTACTTTGCAATGGATAGAACTTAACATACCGACTATAATGATCAAAAACAGTCAATACATATGTGTAACCACTTACACCGTATAACAAATCCATTAAATCTGGACAGATTGGTTCTAAAGGTTTAGTTACTGGAGGCTATTCCTGAAACTGTAGTTGTAAGGAACTATTGGCTTCATGTTTTTAACACATGACACATTCACTTACATATTTGGTAACATAAATTTGCAATGAAGGCTAATAGAATAAGCTTTCAATAGTGTCAATTCCTGTGGGAATCCCTAGGTGACCTGACAATGATTCATGACCGAACTTTAAAGCTACCTTTGTTAAATCCTTAGGATCTATTGATCTCAAGTGGATGGAGTTGTCAGCTTTATCTGCACTGAGATATAACAAGCCTTCATACAACAGGAACTAAGTAATCAAAGCTCTAGGAAACCTCTTACCCTGTTATTTGCCACCTCTAGAAAGGTTATTAGTTCAGCCGACCTTGTTTCCTCTAACTTCATTTCTATAAACTAATCCTTTCTCAGACCGAGATAATCATCCCTACTCTGATGAAAAACTGCTCTTATTAGTTGATCTACCACCTGAATATTTCTACCTTGAACCAGTAATCCTGCACCTGAATTACCCATCTGCTCATTCTAGAGGAATTGGTCTTCCTCTTAAACACCGATAATAGAGGTAGATGATCTGAGTGAATGGCAAGTGGAACACCACAAAAAAATGATGGATCCTGCGACATGCTAAGACAATAGTGAGTACTTCTCTCTCAATGGTACTGTGGCACTGCTGAACTGGCAGAGACTAATACTCTGGGCATAATCTTGAATATAAATTG
Organism: Palaemon carinicauda; assembly: GCF_036898095.1. Lineage (NCBI taxonomy): Eukaryota > Metazoa > Arthropoda > Malacostraca > Decapoda > Palaemonidae > Palaemon > Palaemon carinicauda. Next base: position 8,648 of record NW_027172082.1, on the reverse strand, counting down.
GTGCTTGACGTCGGAGACTGACGAATCTTCATTTGTAGCGGCAGTTGAGGGAAAGGCTGATTCCCACAGTCTTTCTATTTCTTTACTTCTTACAAGTGATAGTACATTAACAGGTACTCCGAAACTGGTACCCTGTTATACAAAATCTTCAATTAGGACAACGATTCTATGCCAAAACAACATGCAATTCGTAGCCTAGGCTAAACTGTACTCCTACCTAACCTACTGTTCATTCTGTATAGTTACCCTGGCAAGGCAAGAATGAACACTTTAAGAAAATCTTGGAATAATATTGCATATCTTACTTGACTTTTGGTGGCACAATTCCAACCACATTCAAGATCAGCTTGGTGCAATTTCAATGTATGTAACATTATCGTAATTTAACTTTATAATTCTCTAATTTGAAAAGATAACCATAAACAGACAATATCAAGTCTCAGTAAAACATGTAAATTATAACTACAAGAAGTGCATACCTTATACGAGGGAGAAATTGGTGTTTCACAGAATAATAATAATAATAATAATAATAATAATAATAATAATAATAATAATAATAATAATAATAATAATAATAATGGGAGCAACATCTTTTCCCCTCTATACTCATCTTTGTTTTCTCTGAGCTCACCTCACACAGCTACGCCTCTGTTTAGCTTTTTGCACTTGCGCACAACACTCGATCGTAGACACAACTACTCCTTCTTTTTGCCTACCTTACGCACTACGTATGCACACTTGTTCTTACACAATTCTAAACTATGTCTAACTTAACATCTTGACAAAATGAAAACCAATTTGTTTACTCTGTCCATTTATCATCAATGAAATTACCCTTCAGTTATAAGAAGGATTTCTTTCATTACATTGTCACTGCGTAGAACAGTATTACATGGCACTGCTTTGGAGTACCTGTCAATGTACAAGCATTTGTAAAAAGTACAGAATTGATAATAGCCCAGGAATCAGCCTTTCCCTCAACCTCCACTACAAAGTATGACCAAACTTTGAGTAGTACTGTTGCGACCCATTTCAGAATCTGCACCGTGTTGGAATATTCTCACTTGGCACTGCGCAATGTGAAGATTCCCAGATCGCGCGACCAGGTTGGAATCGTATTTTGGTTGCTTTGGAGTGAAACAGATTCACGTAAATACGTCGACTGACTCGTTCACCTTATATGGCAATAGGTGTGTTAACAGTATTAGGTTCTATGTGGTGATCTCCTCGTCGTATATGCAGTGATTAGGCCATTATGTAAAGTCAGGTCATTATGTGTGTTTAATTTGTTTCCAAGGCGTGTTAGTTATTGTAGTATGGAATTGCCACTCCTATCTGTCACTGTGTTTAGGCCACTTAAAATTGTTGAATGTCAGCCTCTAATTCAAAAACAATGGGGAGGGTTTTGTAGTTGATTAACTAATATCATTTTTTATGCATTTGATATTTTTTAAACAGTGTGTAGCCTATGTTAATTTTATAATGATTCAAAGCACCTTTATCACACTATCAATTGTCATAAATTACAAATAATTTTTTGTTGTAATAATAACCACATCTTGATGTTGGGAAGTCAAGAAAGGATAGGGGATATGGTACTTAAATGCACAATAAACAAAAGCCAACACAGAAAAACAACCTGGATTATTTATCATTAATAATTCATTAGATTGTCTTATAAATCAATACAAATCCTTAACGTTGGCACTTTTGTCACTATGTCAAACAAATTGCTCATGAAGATAACAACAGGATCATCGTAGCCATATTAATGCCTAAACCATAAGCCAGGAGACAGTTAATCCATGAGATTGCTAAAAATGCATTTAATATGTTACCAGAATCCATCAATTTCATCGTTTTATTCTAACATTGATCATTGAAATCAGTAATAATAACAAACTTACAATGGAAGGCACCTTTGTATAATAGCAAATCAAAGCAATGCCTGGGTTCAACAATCCTTGCATAGTTCCTCTAACCAGAAAATACTTGTATATCCTGCACAATCTATCTAAATTGAAATTCTTATCCACAGGCAACAACATAAAGAAATAACCAATTGACTTGCTGTGTCAAATCAAAGTATGAGAAATAAAACAAGTTGAACCAAAGCGTCAATCATGAATTGATTTAAGTGATAACTAACACCTCTCACATATCCAAATGGCAGGAACTGACTCCAAGTTGATGCATGCAGTATGATACCACAGCACACTGACTGACAAGCACTTGACGTTAATGTCGTCTGCTTGTGCTTTATATAGGCGTCAACACCCGCGGGAACCCAACACTGTATTCCAACTTTGCCGCACAAAGTAAGAATTCTAACATCGCGCAACCCGATTCGGAATCGGTGCAGATTCCAACATAGCTCGGAACACGTATAAACCTGTCTGTCTCTATCAACATCCAGACTTGGGAGGTTCTTCAGTAACCTACACAGATCAATTCCATCTAAGTACAATCTATGCTTTACATATATGACGACACTAATATACAAACTGTTTGCTAGTCTGTTCCTTGAACTCACAATCCTCGGGTTTTTTCCTAAAGTCTAGCCACACTCTTCCCTGTAGGGGGCAGGAAGCACTGACATCCCATATGATCAGTTGAATGACCTTTTTAACGGTAACGTCAAGTGTCCCTAGGCCCTGAGGGCCAAAAGGAAAACTTATCTCGAGATGAACGGCACTATTGAAAATCCACAGATACATTAATGCTCTGGTAAACTTCCATCAGCACGACATGGCATGAGCCCCAAAAACCTCTCAAAATCCATTTTTGGGTGAGGTAGCCATATCGTCCTGATAGACCCGCCCTCCTTTTGACAGAGGATAACGATTCCCTCCCTAATATACTGTACCTGTTACACCTACAAAGCTACAAAGAATGGCTAGATGGTGCCATGAGGCGGCGGGGGGGGGGGGGAGGCACCTATTTACAGTACAGTAGGAACATTGCTTTAATAACGGCTCTCCTATATTCTTGCCACTTTTCCCCTCGAAGCAAAAACGCTATTAGGGGTGTAGATAGCTATGAGACGTGTCAAGAATACGTCCTCTGATTTTGTGCGATATCTTCAAGGGATATTTGCTCCAGGAGTTAGAATTCTGGATGCCTTTGGTAAATTCTCTGGGATATATCACTGTAGTAAAATATAACCTAGGAAGCAACTAACGAAGGAACTTCCATCAGGACGAAATGGCTACCTCACCCAAAAATAGATTTTCCGCTTCGCTCAAAAACCGTTTATAAGTATCATATTCTCATTACCCTTATAGCAGTCTTACCTCAAAGCAAAAATAAAATATGGATAAATATATAGGGTACCTATATTGCTACCATAAATAAAACATGCACCCATAGGCCTACTCTATGTAGCTTATGGATCTACTGATTTCCCCATGACAGGAAGAGTACATTGGGTGTGTGATGGGAAACAGAGGCAGCAGGAGAGTTCTAGACCTTTCAGAAATATGCTCAGGTATTAGATAACTATATTAGTGATTGAAGTTCACATATACAAAATGCAACATTTTACTTTACTTACTCACTTCACTTTACTTTGACAACGGCTTTTCCAGTCCCATACAGCAGGGGAACCAAACTCTCTACAGGACCTCCGCTGTCAGTTTACCCTGTTCGTTCAGAGTATATAATGTTTCATATTACTGTTAAATCGTCACTGTTGTATGACTGATGAAATAAGAAAGGCTTCAGTTTCCTATTGAAAGCCTTAATGTCTTCAATCATTCGGATGTTTCATGAGAGTTTATTATATAGTCTTGGGGCCCCATATTTAAAGGCTCTGCAGCCTATAGTAGACATATAACTAGGTTCCAACAGCTTGAATCCATCTGTAACTATTCTCGTGTCGACACGATTTGTTGGCTGCATAATATGTAGCAATTTTCTTCATTATTTTGGACGCCCGGTGTAGCAGGAAATATTTCCCCCGTGACTGAAATTCCTCTCGGGAAAATTAGCCTAGGATCAATTTCCTCCCCCGGGAAAAGCCGCCCTGGCTGTTATTCCCCCAGGGGGAATTTAAGCTCTAAAATATTTCCTCCCCCCCTCTTGGCCATTTCTCCCCCACCCTCCCTTACAGAGAAACTATTTTGATGTATAGTAAGTTTGACAAAATATTAGGAATATATATATATATATATATATATATATATATATATATATATATATATATATATATATATATATATATATATATATATATATATATATATATATATATATATATATATATATATATATATATATGTGAAAACTTTACTCTTCTTTTGTACTCTCCACCAAAAAATAAAAGGAAAGTACACTTGATGCTAAGAAGCCTATGCATGAGAAAGGATATTGTACCAATTCAGTTGTGTTACCAGAGATTATGGGGGACCGATTGGGAAACCGGGGTTTTTATGGTGGGGAAATGTCGTAAACGAGTGATTTACAACAATAATAATGATCAAAATGCAAAATAAGAACAAGATAACCAGTTGGAAAAATATATGGATCATGTGAGTGGCTGAACATAGGCCAAACATGATTAATTAACACATTTGAGATTTGTAAAAGGGTACAGAACCTAACAAACGCACCTAACCTAACCTAGTAGTTCCCAGGTCACAACCCATACAGGACCCCCTTCCTAGGTCACAAACCTTCCCAGGTCACAACCCATACAGGACCCCCTTCCCAGGTCACAGCCCCTAGCCGGGGGGCAAGGCCCCGTACCCCCTTCCCAGATCACAGTCCCTAGCCGGGGCAAGCTCCTAGACCCCCTTCCCAGGTCACAAACCTTCCCAAGTCACAGCCCATAGCCGGGGCCCTTCCCAATATCTTAATATAAGCTTCAGCCTTCATCATAAATTCTTCAAACAAACAGGCATTTTTTTGTTGCATTTGGAGATTTAAAGTTACGTCTGCTCAGATTTCTTGAATTGAGGATATGTATAATAAAGAATTTGATTGTTCCCTTACATCCTTCGAAATCAGCAAGTTTGATTTCTAAGCAACATTGCAAGGGGTTTGATACGGATTCACCAAGAAACTGAGCAGCTCGCTTAAAATTCATTGTTCTTTTTATCCACGCAATATGTTGTAACCTCAATTCATTGCCTAAATGTAACCCTTCATTGTCTTGCAATTTGTGGAGCTTTTCTATGAAATCCCATTGAATTTGATTTCCATGGCAAACGAAAAAAAAAAAATAATGGTTACCTCCACAAAGCAAGGGGGGAATCTTGGTCCAGAGGGGGAATATTATCCGGAGACAAAGTTCCCCCGGGGGATATATATCCTGGGTCATATTTCCCGATGGGGGAATTTTAGACTGGGGGGAAAACAGACCATTACACCTGGACATTTTACCCAACTCGATCAATCACATGAAATGGTGACGAAGCACATGTTGATTTAGCTATTTGGGTCCCTTGTCTCCTTTTGAGGGAGCAATATGTGTCTTAAGGTAACAAACTGTATTGTTATAATATGAACTTAAGGATGACCTGTAACTCGAAACAAAATTAAAGTTGATTGAAGTTTGTTTGATTTACTTGTGAATTTCTACAATTTTAGCTTAGAAGACATCTGAGAAAACTATATATTCTATAATTATCACAGTTTGTTGACAAAGTTAAGTAAACTGTTCTTTAGGAATATACAGCATCAGATTAGGTATATCCATTAGTATTTGATGTAATCTTAAAGTATTGTACAGAAATTTAGCCCAATCAATTCACTGAATTCACAAAATTAAAACCCTCTGCTTACAAATAGTATTTTCAAGCCTTTGGATAAGAAAATTAGTGTAAAAATGTGATATCACGACCGTTACAATCTGAAATTTAATGGGTTTATGGTTTTTTTTATACTGAAAAAACTTTGTCCTTAAATCTGAAATCTAGTGAAATAAAGTAGGTTATCGTCTTAAAAAATAACATAATTTACATCTTAAAGAAATGTCAGGCGTAATTAATTCAATTAAATTACGTAATTCTACCCAAAAAGTATTCATTACGACTATAAATGTATCATTGTGTGGTACTGTAACGAAGTTTATCAATCTACCCAAGTGGTTGGACTATGGAAGATGGAGAAAAAGGATTTTTTTTTCTTTTTCTTTTTTGAGGAAATATCCTTTGATGTAGAAGTACAAGCCTACATTATTGGATAAAGTGCGGACTTAGTTGGAAGGATCAAGTTGGAAGATGGATATTGAAGACACATATACTCTCTCTACCTCAAGGCAAGAAGAAGGAGATAGCAAGCTCGGGCAAGTGTTTACTACAATTGAAGACAATCACCAGACATTATCAGGAAAGAGTCTAGGACTCGTGACAATTTGCAGTGGTGATATATTTAATCTTAAAAGCAAGAGTCAAGGATGCTAACAAAGTCTGGAGAAGGAAAGCATCAAATACTCAGAGAGATCTTCACAACAAGACCCAGGCTTTACTGTACAAGCAGCTACAGCCGTGGTCCACTGCCAAGAGCTTGTCGACACACGTCCCTCTTCATTTTCCTCCTCCAACATTGACAATCCACACAGACGCCTTGGATCAGGGTTGTCGGGGTCATACCCCTACCAAGAAGATACAGGGTCAGTGGTCAGTCAAAATTTAAAAAATTCCATGTAAACATTCTGGAAGCCATGGCAGTTCTCCTCTCTCTAAAGTGACTGAACCCTAAGATAAAATCACACATCAAATTAGTTCTCGACGACAAGATTATAGTCCACTGTATCAATAGGCAGGGTTCAAGATCTCCACAGATCAAACACGTAATTTTGGACATTCTCACTTTGTTGAAACGGAGAAATTGGCATCTCAGCAGGTCACTTAGTAGGGGTTCGCAAAGTGACGGAGGACACTCTTTCAAGATTCAAGCCTCTGGAAACAGAGTGGTCTCTAGATGCAAAATCATTCTTGAGCAAGTCCTAAACCGGAAAGTAGATCTCTTTGCAACGAGCTTCAACAAGAAGCCTCTCTCTGGTAGGTGGCCCCAAATTTAGGTCTGGAATCAGTGCAGATAGATGTCTTTATCCTGAGACATCTGCTGAAAGGGGCACGGTTGAGGATGGTTACATTTTTCACTATATGCTCCCTTGTTATCTTAAAATCAAGTTTTTGGAGGCAATGCATTTTTATTGCACCCTGTTGCACGTGGAAAGATAATCTCTTAGAAAGATGCTCCATCAATGCCACTATTACTTAAATTTTTCCTCTCCTTATGCGAATGAACATAAAAGTGATTACTTTCAAATACGAAGCTTGAAGAGAAAACTTATTTGATATTCGAGCAAATAAAAAGAAAATTCGCCATCTTCATATTTATAATCTGTGGGGGAAAAATCATGATTAAAGTTCGGCTCATTTGACTCGCTGGGATGATTTGAATCAAGTGTTTGAGTCTGTGTCAAGTGTCAAACCTTCAGTCTTGCTTAAAGTGTGTTAAAGTGAAGACATACGCGCGCTCATAAAAACTATCCCAAGTAGGAGCTGCCTTGAGTAACTTCCCTCAGGACGACATGGCTATCTCACCAAAAAATAGATTTTTCATATGTCATACTGGTTTTATTCATATAACTTTGAAATTATATTACACATAGAGAGAGAGAGAGAGAGAGAGAGAGAGAGAGAGAGAGAGAGAGAGAGAGACCTAGTAATATCGTAGAAAACCACATATTTAGGCAAATGAAAGAAAATCAGCAGTAATATGCATATATAAAATTTGAATTATATTAGTAGGCCTATATATGTGTGCATGTATGATCATGTACCAGTGTATTGTCATAAAAATATTTTATTATTATTATTATTATTATTATTATTATTATTATTATTATTATTATTATTATTATTATTGTTGTTGTTATTATTTTATTATTATTATCATTATATATATATATATATATATATATATATATATATATATATATATATATATATATATATATATATATATATATATATATATATATATATATATATATTGTAACATTCAAAATAACTGTCAAATAAAAATAACTTACTCATTAGTGAGTAGATTCTTGATTGACTCTCTCTTCTACAGTCGACTCTGAATTTTTTTATGGGTTGATGAGATGCCGGCAAAGTTCCCTTTGCAGTTCGACTAACCCATTAGTGTCATAAAGTCTTATTGTGATATCAATTTCCTCTTTGGTTGGAAGATAGGAATCTGTGGCTCTAAGGAGGGTAATGTACGCATCAGTTGTATGATCTTCAATTGTGGTCTCTCTACCAAACAACTTGAACCTCTGTGTAATCCATCTTGAAGAAGAATGATCCCATTAGATATTCTTCAAAACTCTTAGCGCAGAGTTTTTGTCATTCACTCCCGACCTTACTAGGAGTTCCAGTGCCTCAATCTTGGCATCTTCTGACACCTTCATCTCATCACTGTTACCCACATGGTATAGGCTGATCATCTGGATCAGCATATTTTGATATTTGTGAAGGCTTTCAAGGAGACTCCTTCCATGATGACTTTTAAAGATCTTTGTAAGTGTGGCCGTGTCTTTTGGTTCTGAGTCTACAAATTGGTCCCAACATTGGATTGTCACTTTCATACGGAAAGGCAGAGCTGCCATGAATTTCATTATCCCTTTATGT